>NW_009260268.1:4059681-4063771 GCF_000687185.1 Egretta garzetta | reverse complement strand
TCTTTTCCCGCCAGCGCTGGGAGGAGGGTTTCCTCCGCTGCGGTAAGAGCAGCAGGTGCCGTAATGAAAATAGCAGCGGGGAGGAAGGAAACCACGGGGGCCAACAGCGACTGCTGCCACGGGCCGCACTTTGTCAGAGACCCTGGGCTTTCTGAGGAGGTGAAGGTGGTTGCAAGTAAGGCTTAGGATGCATGAAATTCAGCCACTGGACGTTATAGCTCCTTGAATGAGCTTTTCTCTGTGTGTGGCAGCTATAAATAAATCAACCAAGGCAGAGGAAGCCCTATCTGAGTTCAGTTTGTTATTTTTTGATGAGTAGCTGGTGATAGGTGGCTCCTTTGGGCAGGTTCTGCTCTCAATTACACGCCTGTAAACTAAATAATTGAGCAGCGGCTAAAAGGTGCGCTGCCGAGCCGCCCCCAGCCGCAGCTCCGAGCGCTGCCCCGGCCTCCTCGAAGAATGTTGTGCAGAGCTAATTTTGGACTGGCAATAAGGAGGTGAGACGTCAGTGGAAACAGTTCCTTATTTTATACAGGCTAATGTCGGTGTAGGCATGGTGGAGAGGAGTCAGAGTTACTGTTTTTATTTTAATTTTGTAAGGACTACCGCCTTCAGACCCTAGTGCCGTCGCTGCTCGCCGGAGGATACCTGATAGCGCTGCCTTCGTTCCCTCCGCTCATGTGATGTACCGTTTCTCAGCTGATTTTATACACCTCACCCTGCCCTTTAAACTTAGTACCTTTGCATATGTTTTTCCAGGCTGTTTCTTAGGAGAAGGTGAACTTCAAAGGCTTCCAAACCCAGGCAGCAGGCTGGGTATTTGCCGGGGTGCCGAGTTATTAAACCCTTCGCAGTTTCTGCCCTGAAATGTGGGGGAGCAGCAGGAAACGGGGCGGGTGCTGAGGACGTTTGCTGTAGCACTTGCTTTTGCATGTGCCCGTTCAAAGATGTTATCTCCCACAGTCAATGTTGTCAAGTTTCAGTTTTCGGTAGTATTTTTACTCTCAGGCAAATTTGTTTCTTTTTTTTTTTTGTTTCTTTTTTTTTTCCAAAGAACTAAAAAACAGTAATGCCACTCAACCCACTGTAACATTTTAAAGGCCGTTTTCTGTTCTTGTTACACGTGACAAGGCGTGGGTCCGTCGGGTGCAGCAGCCGGGATGCCTTTCTGAACGCTGTTCTCTTGAGCACAAGAAAATACCCACACAATAAATAGGGGTGCGGACTTCTTTCTGGTGCGAGCCCCCAAGAGCTAACGGGTGCTAAAACCTGCCTGGTGCCTGTGGCAGTGGGGTCAGTCCCCCCTCTCGGCAGCTTTGCCCAGCCTTAGGAGCAAACACCGGCCAGGGTGGCTGCCGACCTCGCGGCAGGTAGCAGCGTTCACATTTGGCCGCCCAGGTGTCCATGGGGCTGCTGCAGCACCGGCCCCGGCTCCTCCCGCATTCATTTTTGTTTTCCATTTCGCTTCCCTTTGCTGCTTTGCTTTCTTTGGCCAGGTTTTAACCGTTTCACACGTGCATGGTGTGGCTCCAGCAGCTGGAGCCGGCTTCATACCCCTTTCGGTCTGCTCCTCCTTTATCCCTCCCTGTTTGCCTCCCCCTGCGTGCTCTCCCATTACTTTGCACAGCGCCACTGACCCCCCTGCTGCCCCAGCTCCTGATTTTCTCCATGAAAATGAAATGGCTTGGTGCTTTCACCTTCTCATAAATGGCCTCCAGCAGTGCTCTGGGCATCTACAGGGAACACACTGACGCCGTCCTGTCCCCGGGGCAGGGACCAGCATTGCCCATTCCGTTGCCTGAGCCATTTCCCCCCGGCACAGTCATGCAATGGCGGAGGATAAGCCAAACTCATGTGGATTCTATAAAACACGACACAGAGCAGCCTGAATCAGCAGTGTGGGGCTTTCCCCTGCCCCCAAACGCTGCCTCGCTCCTCCCGACTCAATGTGGGGGGCACAGCTTGGGCAGCCCTGCACCGGTGGGGGTATGCGTGCATCCATGCCCCCCACGCAGCCCGGCTGCCTTCATGGGACGCTGCACCCACCCATGGGGTGCTGTGGTACCCCGCTCCCCACAGCCACATCGCCTCTGGCAGCAGGGGGGAGGCTTCTGCAGACAACACTGTTCAAGACGCCTTTCCCTAAAAGCCGTTTCCCTGAAGATTTCCGCTGCCCCGGCACACGCGGCGTGACTCATCCTTGTATTTGCACGTTTTGCAGCTTCCTTTTGTGTTTGCCATACTTTGCTGGAGAAAATGAGATTATTCCTGTTTTGCTGGAAGGCCTTACAGTGCCGTGGCTCAGTGCATCTTGGGAGAATACTGCTATGTCTCCGGCAACTGCAGTTTGGAGACAGGAGTTTCTTGGTACTACAGAGAGACTTTATGAGCATTTGTGTTTGCTTGGTGGAGGAAAATTGGCAGGGAAAACGTAAAATTATGAGCCTGTGCAAAGCTGATACGAGACCTCTTCGTGAGTATTTCAAAGGGCTCTACTAAAACCAATCAAATTTCGGAGCAAACATCCTGCAAAAAACTCAGAAGATGCATTTAGGATCAGCTACCTAGAGATTGATGATCCACTGTGCCATGCCTGGCCCCCTCTGCTCTCCTGGGGAGGCTGCCAGGCCTCACGACCGGGCTGAGCCCATCCTTCCTCAGGGACTGCGATGCAGCTGAGCCCCCCAACCAGCTGCTGCCGCAGCTGGAGAGCGGCAGCACGGTGCTCTCCGGTGGCACAGCAATCGGCAAAGGTGAGCTGGGGGGGGTCGTGACACCATCGCAGCAAATCTTCCTCTGCACGGCGCCTGTGGCCGCCTCTGCTGAAGTTACCATCACCAGAGCCCGTTCATTTTACGGTTTTACACAGTTTTGAGTTCCAGTTGGGATGGAAGAGAAGCGAAACCAGAGCAGCCCAATAGATAGCAAGGAATTACATTTACAGCAAGTCCACATTTACTCACAGAAATCTGATTAACTAGGTTCTAAACAGTTTTACTTAAATCTCTTAAGTTTCCATCTGAATAAGGTCTTTGAAAGCAAACAGATGTTACCACTGCACGCTTGGCTGCGGAAACAAGGTACCACATCCCACAGATCCGCTCTGACTGTCCGCAGCAAATGCTAATTTGAGGTAGCATAGCCTTGATGAAAGGGGAAAAAAAAAGGAATTAGCTAAAGGAGCATCCATCCCAGTGCGTCAGGGGGATGAGATTTTTATTTAGATGCTTTAATTAACCAAACACCACCTCCTTGCGTAAGCAGCTTCTCACTGCTCCAGGGGCTGGAGGGCGTTCAGGCGCAGGACGGCCGTATCCGTGGCCGCTTTGTTAGGATCATTACCCCTCTCCTGCTCCACACACGTAAACACCGCAGACCTGCCAAGCTGAAACAACGTCCCGGCTGGGTCACTTCAGGTAAAGCCAACAGGATGTGCAGTGGCTTCCCTTCCCTCGGCAGCAGCACAAACAGCCCCAGCGCCCCGCCGGGAGCCGGTGCCCATGGCCAGATGCACCCTGTCCATCAGCGGTGGCGGCTGGCACCCTCTCAACAAGAATCTTCCCCCCCCCCGCCGTTGCTAAATGACACGCGACGCCCAGTCGCTCGATTGCCTTACAAAGGAAAGCCCAGGCTCGGCGGGGGTGCAGCTGCCTGGTTTATTTTTGTCATCCTTTGGATGTTTCTTCATGTGCTGACTTCAAGAAAGTTGTTAATAAGATAGGCTTCAATTTTAAAGAGCAGCGTAAGGGAAAGCAAGCTGCCTGCCCCAAGCCAGTTGCCTCCAGTGGAAGGGGGGGGAAAGCCCTCAGGGACGGGGTTGGGCTCCGAAGCCCAGAAACAGACCTGAACATTGCTGGAGACCAAGGACGGAGGAAAGTGGGGTTGGGGATTTCTAGAGAAGTGCTTCCAGGGGGTCTGGGGAAGGACGTCCTGCCCAGCACCTCTGCTGCTTTTTCCACTGGCTTCGGTTGAGTTGGAGAAGAAGGTGGCTTGTCCCTTAGCGCTACAACAGCTTTCATGGTATAGCCCTAAAGTCCTAAGTAACCCCCCCCCCAAGCTGCTCGTTAGGCCAGAGCTAGTTAGCAACAAT
>NW_009260268.1:4046562-4059658 GCF_000687185.1 Egretta garzetta | reverse complement strand
GCAACCACTGTAGTTCACAAGCCGGCTGCATTTTGCCCGGACACTTCTCCCCACGGCAAACCGCCTGTGTTTGGCCGAAGCCTGGATCCCCTTTCTGAATGCTGTGTCTTGGTTTGAAAAGAGCGGGGAGCCTCTTTCTTGGAAGGGTAAATCATGCTCTTGGGTAAAAATCTGTGCCTCCTAATTTATGCCCAGAATTTTATCCGCCTGATAAAATTTATCTGCGTTGGGCGAGGCCAGTTCTTTTAGATTTTTGGCAGAGACCAAGCTGGTGGAGACCTAACTCCTAGTGTCCTCTGGCCTTCAGCTTGATTTGAAGATCTTTTACATGCCCCTTGTTGTAGCAGCAGCGCCGTTTGCAAAGAGTCAGTCAGTCAGTCAGTCAGTCAGTCCCGTCCTTCACCTGACAGTCTGCACGCCTCCTTATGCATCAAAAAATACAGGCAGATGGTTTTGCTGCAGCGCTACCCTGCAAACTCACGCTTGGTACTTTCTCCAGAAGGAAACCTACACTGCACCTTGCCGCTGCTTTCCAGGATCCAAGGCCTGAGTGCCTTGTTTCCAAACTGCCTTACCTTCATGCTTACAAATGAAACAATATAAATAATTTTTTTTTCTTTTAAATGAAAGATCATTCCTCTCTGGCCTCATTTCTGTTTAAAAACCTGCTAAACTGAGTGTCTCCTGCAACTATGGGTGCATTTACTGTCCGATGGGCAGCACTGCCCTAGAACATTGGGCTCAGGTCCATTTTCGTCACAACTGGGCAGCAGCTTGGGGGAAGTCTGGCCATATCTTCCATAGGGACTGCACTCTTGCTGGGTTCTTGTAGATCTCTGGTAGGTGTTTCTGCTCTGGTTGGAGCAAAACTCCTTTTCTCATGGCTTCCCCCGACTGAGTAAATACGTGCTCAGTGCCGTGGCATTGTTCTTTGGGTTTGGGCTCTTTCCAGCTGAGTAACTATTACAGCCACATGGTAGTTTTTACGACAGGAGGACGGAGATGTGCGTCAGATCACTGGCCCGACTGGACCAGTATCCTGTCTCCAGGATTTTGGACAAGATTACTGGAGCCAGGGCAAGTTTAGAGTGAATATTGCCTTGCTACATTCTCCCAGCATTTACTGATTGGCATTTTGGAGAGTTTATGGGCTGGAGGTTGCATCTGAATGACTGTATTTAATAATCCCGATGGACACGCCTTGCACAAATGTGTCTTGATTCCTTTTTGACCCTGGTCATGCCTTTAGGCGCTCCAGTATCCCCTGGCAATGAGTTTCTCCATCCAGCTGCGTAGTGTGTGAAAAAGTACTGCTCTTCAACTGCTTCAGAGCAATTGTCTGATAATTTAAGGGTAAAACAAGCGCTCTGATTTTGTCAGATATACAGGCTAGGAAAGTGAAGACATGCCGTACATGCTCAGATTTCCCAGAACCGTGCACATGGTTTGGGCACGCATTAAATCTCAGTTACCTGGGCAAACGCGTTAGCAAGAACATTGGAGTCTTCAGTGGTGCTCCCCAGGCACGTGTAACTGGTCCCACCTGTGCAGGAGCCCAGCTGAGACCTACAAAAATGTGGTTTACGGGATCACTGGGGCAACCAAATGGAGAGGAATGGTTGCATGAGATCTGCGGTTCGTCGGCGGGTGCTCCCAGGCAAAAGGCAGCGGGGTGGGCGTGCAGGGGCCCCGCAAGCCCTGTGGCGGCAGCAGCAGTGATGACTTCCCAGGGCACCAACCTGAACTGAGGCCAACCTTACTTAGCTTTAAGGGTCCCGTGGCACGGACTGGAGTAGCATAACCGTACTGAGGGACTAAAACCAGCAGCTAGCTAATCGCTGCTGTGCTGAGCAGGTGGGGGTTTGTATGAAAGGTGGGTTGGAAGAAGCACTGCCGACACCGGGATGCCCGCTGGCATGAGCGGCGCTTTCAAGTGTCAGCAGCTGAGCGAGAGCAAGCGCATCGCCGGTCCCCGCTGTCACGGAAAGTGCTCCAGGTCTGCCTGCCGTCGCGCTACCTGCCTGGCCTCAGGGGTATGGCACCCCCTGAAGAGGCAGCGCATGCAAATGTCTTGCATATCTGTACTTTGGACCGTGCAATTGAAAAAAGCCCATCGTGTGCAACGAACAAACCTATTTTCAAGAGCTCTTCCTTCACACTGTTGTCTGGTTTTCACTGAAGAGCGTTACTTTCTTTCAAAGAGGAAGCAGGTGCTTAGAAAGGATTTGTTTTTGCAGCGAGGGGAAACTGCAGGACGCGTGGCCTTCGCTCAGCCCCTCTTTGCCTGGTTCAGAAAGCCCAGCTCTCAGCGGAGCTGCTTGCGCCGAGCAACCCTCCCAAAGCCCAGCCTTGCGGGGTGGTGGGCTTGCAGCCAGCTTTACCTTCCCCAGGGCGAGCCGGGGTGCACACACGGTCATGTGCGTGCCTGCACACATGTGCATGGGCTGTCCCCGCTGCTGACCCTCAGCTGGGAACTGCGAGCTGACAGGCGGTGAGCTGTCTTCGCTCCTTCTCTGTGGTAACCAGCAGAGATAAAAGGCAAGTTTCTAAGGTGACAAAACGGAGCTGGAAACAAGCACCGCTGTCAGAACTCTCTACCTTTGGGAGTCTTGCAAACTTTAGCTGCAAAGCCTAGACATGAAAGGGAAGGGAAGGGGGAGGAGAGAAAGGCAATACTGACTGTTTCTCTGTCCTTCTCTTTGTCTGCAGACTTCTCCTACCCTTTCTTTCCACCTTGGATGAAAGTGGCCACTGGGCTGAGGAGTTTTTGAGCAGGACTTACTAGCCAGAGAAGATGCTGGCAATGCTGCTTCTCCAGAAACCAAGCTGAAACCAAGATATTTTTCTTTTCTCCTAATTCACAGGCTTTTCAAAGAAATAAACAGAGGTAATCAGTTTTAACGAGAGATTTATTTTATCTCATTGCTTCACTGATACTTTGACGATTTCGTAGCAGCTGTGGATGAAACGCTGTTTCATTAGGCAGGATTTACAATCCCGGGGAAAGTTCCCTCCTGCCACCCTCTCTTCCCTTCTCTGACAGTGGTCTGCATGTCTGCCAGGCCGGGAGGTGGCTTTTCCCCATGCGGCTGTGGCCTCTGTGCCCAGATGGATGCTCCTGGTGGCCTTGGGGACCAGCAGCAGGAGGGAGCACGCTAGAGACAGACCCATTTCCCAGCTGTCTGGTGACAAGGAACCCTCGGGGCAAGGCCAGTCCTGAGTTGAGGAGCCGGGGTTGGTTCCCTCTGGACACCCCACAGGAGAGCGCCTGTTCCCTGCATGAAGCTGAGCCAGGGGAGAACCAAGCTCCGTGTTGGGCTGGGGATGGAGTCTCCATGTCCTGAGCTTGTCTCTTATTTCAGCTTTGCTGTGCCGTGACTCCAGAGCTGGTGAGCGAATGCTGAGGCCTGAATTGACGATTTTCATTCTAGCAGCAGCGAGCCAATTTCCAAATGCAACAGAACACGATATATGCTATATACATCAGATGTCATCCCCGCTTCACCGGGACAGTGCTAAGACAGGAGTCTGGCACACAGCAGTCTTTGATCAGTGTTAAACATGCAATCACCTGCTTTTAAGCCAGGCTTACCTATCTAAGGGAGAAGCATGCATTTTCTTCATGCTTCAGGAGTGCCTAACTGCACCCCATGAGGGTTTATCACTTCCCTCAAGCCTCGTGCAAGGAATAGTCACGCAAGTTCTCGAGCATCTTGCTTGTTCGTGCTGGTACAGCTTGCTCTGTTCACAGGCAGGAGATGCTCTCGCACACTGCAGTACGCCTCTGTTGTTGTGGCCTGCAAAACCTGTGTATTACTCGTGCATTCAGCAATATTTCACTGCGTAATCTGTGAAAGCCTTTTTAAAATCGCCGCCGTGTTGTGTTAGCTGTTTGCAGCAGCCGCTTCCGCAGCGTGATCGGCCCTCCCCCTCCGCGGTGCTTTGCTATGGGCCCCACTGAACGGAAGGGAGAAAAGAGAAGAAACGGGAACTTCTTTCTGGAATTGTATCATCCCAAAACTGAGAGAAGAAGTGAAACTTAAATAACATGGACTGTTTTTAGTAAAGGGTGGCGAACTTCTTAACCTCGCAGTGAGCGGTTCCCATGCTGCAGTCTGTGGAGGAGTGGCTGGATTCAGTACAAGAAGTTTCAACTCCTTATTTCCAGTCACTAATCTGTGTTAAATATCAGCCAGCATTATAGGAAGCATTCCCTTGGTATCTTCCAGTGCAGAGGGAAACCTCAGACCACCTCTGGAGTGAAATTTAGCCAAAGAGAACTGCTTAAGCCTCAGTTTCTGACTTATTAGTAAAGCATTACATGAGAGAAGGTGCAGCTTCATCCACCCACCAAGGTTAGTATGACAAGTCACATACTTCTCTTAGCCTAGAAAGAAATAGCACTTTGACTATTTTTCTGTGTTCTGCCTTAGAGGTCAGAAAAAGAAATGATACCGAAAGAGAAAGAAAGAGGAAAAAGAATAAACGTCAAATTTCTGGTTGAGAAATCACACTTTGCAACTGAAATTTCCCTCAAAACCACCTGACCCAATAGCAGCCTGGGCCTGATTCTCATATGAGTAGTCGATAGGATTTTCACTTGCAAAGGCTGATGGCAGCAGAGTGGGAATTCACACTCACAGTTCTGACTAAAAAAGGAAACCCTGTTTGCAGATTGTAGATGGGTAAAAATGGGATAAACCTGGGTGTTGCTCTGTAGTGTATAGCACTAACCATGAAAAGATGCACTGAGTTACAATATCTTTAGGAAAATAAATACAAACTATGACATGTTCCCCCTTAGCCTCCATAAGGTAAAACTTCAGTGTGATCCAAAGGTCAGAAAGCAGCGTCTCCTCTCAAAGAAATGCAGGACAAAGCATTTCTTGAAATATCAGTGGAAAGTATTGTATTTGATAAGCTTCCCACCACCCTCGGGGAGGTATTTGCATCTGTTGCTCTGGGTATAAGAGAACATTTCATATTCCTTGGACAAAACTAGGCTAAGATGGAATTACAGCTGGGAGCAGATTAATAAACTCCGAGTAAAACATACGATGGGACCGTAGCAATTATCTATCAAAACCAAGCACACTAAAACTCTGGAAATGTGAGGTTTGCAGGTAAATTTAACTGGAAATGTAAAAATGGGGACACACGAGGTCAGGCAGCCGAGCACGGCAGGCATGATTGTGCCTCTGTGAGTGCGATGGCAGTCCTGCCCCCCTATTTTGGGGCAGCACTTCATGGGATGCCCCCCCTTCATCTGCATATAAAATGACTGTCAGGAGGCCCATGATCTTCCCAGCCAAATCCTTCCAAAAATGATTACCCTGCAGGCATCGAATCACTTTGGTTGGAAAAGACCTTTAAGATCATCGAGTCCAACCTTTAACCAGTCCAAAGTGTTGCAGAATAAAGAATATGAGAAAGACACTGAAATCTCATGCATTCAGTATTAGGCTTGTCAAATGCAAGGTGTTGTTGACGTGTCCAGGACGATATTTCAGAGGAATAAAAAGTGTGAAAAGATGCAAGTAAAAACTGAGTAAAAAATGATCAACCAAAAAGTACAAAAATCAAGGTTGGTTTAAATATATATATATATAAACATACGTATTTTTACAAATTTAAATTATATAAATATATAAAACCTCAAGTTTCCTTCATGGTTAAATTAAAGTATGTGTGAAAAATGTTGCTAATTTATTTTCATCAGGGCTCGATATCATCCTGGAGGTCTTCCATCTTAGCCAGTATAGACACTAGAGTGTGTCCATCCAAATCCTCTAATTTATGTTTAGTTCTATATTTAAGCAAGGTCAACTACAGCATCTTTATACAGGAACTAAAAACACTTCTCTCCATGTATGTGGTCCAATGTAAAAAAAGAAACTGAAAAACAGAGCAAAGCTTTAAAATTAGCTACCCACTCCTGAAAGAGGTATTAAGCCGTTAGATGTAATTGCCAAGCTGCCTACTAAAAAAGTGCATCTATTAAAATGAAGCATTTCATATGCCTTCCACCAAACTTCATCTCAGTCTACCAAATAATTTCAGCCCGTCCTCAGACTGATGGAAATTCTCGTGCTGAGCATTAGATAGGCACCTCTGTGCTTGAAAGGATATTGGTTTATCAGAACAAAGCACCGCCATGGCAAATGGGCTGGTGCTGGTGGCACTGGTGTTAATGAGCGAGCACTGCAGGACTCGGAGACTGCTGGTTCGGACGAGGACATTGCGTGCTGTTCTTCTCTGGAGACAGTTATAAGTTTAATTCCCTACCAGATGCTGTATTTTGTCATACACTGTACAAGGTTCCTGTACGACTTGTAAAATCCCTGGGTTACCCCTGTGTACTGAAATAGGACTGGAATACATCCAAATCATAGTAACCCAACTCATTGGCTGTATTTGCATTATACTGTGTAGGTAGTAAATGGGGAGGAAAAAAAAGTATTTGCCATGTAATACAGCTCTGGAAATTTCATCATTAGGAGGACTAATTGGCCTTGTTGAAGGTGAAAATATCTCCAGGACCCTAACTGGAAAATGCACTTGCTCATATTCAGATGTTTCTATCTGACCAGACAACCAGTCCATTTGCAATACAGAATGGGTTTGGGTGGCCAGTAATACTGGTATATACGGCTGTCGCAGTAAATTGCAGTCCTGGCCACAGCCACCTCGGAGGGGAACCGCACAGAGGTGCTTGGAGGTCCAGGCACTGCTGCACAGGGAGGCTTTACCTCCCCCGACGGTACGTAACCCTACATGTAACTATCTTGCAGAGTGAGATGCGATCCTGCAGGGTGCAATTGCTTTTAAAATGAATTCTCTGATCACTATCACAATTATTCCTTTAAATTTGACACAGATGGGGACCCCACATCCTGCTGTGTTTCAGAGCATGGCAGCACCTGGCCATGAGTTGCCCGACGCTTTCTGTAATGAAAGTGGCGGTGGTGGGGAAACACCATGCAGGAGGGGGAAATCTAACTTCAGAGGCCGTCGTTATGGATGATTACAACCGTCTGCCTGTGGGTGACGGGTTTTACAAGAAACATCTAAAAAAAAAAAAAATCAACCAGGTTGTACTGTGGCACTCCAGCCTCTGTCATAGATTTCTTCTTCCTGTGGAAGTAATTTGTGATGCCTTGAATTCGGAGCCGTGCTTCATTTTGCATAGAGGGTCAGGCTGATACCCCTTGCAGAGCGTACCTGTCTGAGCACGGCTAGACCGATCAGATAGCCGCGGCTCAGCGAACAACACCATGTGTGCTGTTAGAGCTCTTCACTTCGTGGCATCAGGCCATGCAGACGTCAGTGTTCTTCAGCCTCACATAGCTGAAGCCGCCTTGGAAAGAGCATGGCTCCTGTTGGAACCATGCTCCATAAGCCACCAAGGGCACTGTTGGCTCCCAACCCCTGCTCCATAGGCAAAGGCCAGGGCAGAGAGGAGGGTGGCTCCACCGCCCTTTCCTTGCTCAAAATTTCTAGCTGTCTTTTCTCCATCACTTGGTCTCTCTCTGCAAAAATGGAGCCAGGATCAGAGTAGAGGTAAGTCCATGGTAACCTGTCCCCCACATCCTCTTGTGTCTTTCTGGAGGTCTCCACACCCATTGGAAGCCTGGATAAGACCTTGCCTGTCCCCTTCCCTTAGCTTCCTGAGCATGCTGCCACTTCACCTTTTTATAAATTTGTAAAGCTTCCTATTACAAAGCAGTTCTATCATCTCTACATATTGAAAAGCAGAAATATCCCTCTGGCTCTCATGAGAAGACGGACCCCAAATGTCTCATTTTTGATAATTTCTGATGTCCAGACCCAGCTTATGGTGGGTTAGTTGATGTGCCTTGTTCTTTGAGGTAAATGGCTCCCTCCCCAAATATTTACTCTTGGCTGCAGCTACCAACCTACTACTTCACGCCTAAGGAGCTGGGAGAACCACCCATCCCTCTGGCTTCAGTTCTGCCTGACTGAGGAATAACCTCTCCCCCCAGCACCGAGATTTCTTTAGATCCAACCTTGCAAATAAACCTACTTTGAGGTTGGAGTTTCACGTCATTTTTATGTCAGACTGAAAAATGCTTCTGGTAGCAATAAAAAACCCCCACCCTCCTTTCATTTCAGGTGAAGTTTAAAAGAGATCTTATCCAAGTTGTTCTTGTAAAAAAAACAAAACCAAAACCTTCTTACTCTCTCTCTCAAGTGGTTTGACAGGGTTTTTACATCTTCTGACCTGCAGGGATTTTTCCGCTGGGTACACATAGCGCCCAGCGTCCCTGGGGCAGGTAAGCAGCGTGGCTGGCTGGCGGGCTTCGCTTCACCTCACTTCTTAGAAAGTACAAACCGCGCCGAAAAGCTTGCTGAAAAGTCACTGCATGCCTTAGAAAGTGAAAAACCTGCTCCTGGGCAGGCCCTGAAAATCTGGGTGCTAGCACCACGCTGTGAAAGCTCGGGGGCAATGGAGGTGCCCTGTGGCCCTGGGTGGGTGGTGGGTGGCCGGGGGGCAGGCAGGGCAACCCAATCCCACCCCTCCAGCCTCCAGCAGCTTCACTGTGAGCAATCAGTAAGTAACCAACAGGCACTTTAATTGCATATTATGTTAATGCAGCAGAGCCAGTTTAAGAATAGGTTTCTTGGTGCAAGCCCAAGCTCTGGAATTGAAATTTTTCTCTGACGAAAGGGCACAAAGAAGATGAAACACTTGGACCTGTGCTGCTCCAAGCTCCTTGGCAAAGTGGATTTGGATGCAAAGCAGATGTGCCATGGTCTGGACCAGAGGGTGCAGAAATGGATTGTGTGACAGCGATGAGCAGAGACAGCCCCAGCAGCGACAGCCATCTCTCCAGTGGGCCTCAGATGAGGTGTGAGGAAGAAACAGGTATGGCCATCCTAAAGTAGGGTCATTTCTACCCCCCCACCCCTGAAATATTTTACCATTTCCAAGATTTCAGACTTTCGCAGAAAATCAAGTTGCTGGCCTGTAGTCTGAGGACTTCTTACTGTAACCTGGTAGGCTGGGCTTAAGTTAAGATCACTCTTACAGTGTGTGTCCTCAAGGGAAACTGGTCTTCAAGTACTTGTTTTCGTCATATGAGCGTGAGACTGACATACACCAAAACCAGCATAACAGTCAGAAAAACTGCAGTTTGAATCGGCCATTGGTTATCAGGTGGTTTAATGAGCTCGAACTGGCAGACACAGCCTGTTCTCTGTACCTTTTGTATTCACCCACATGTAAAGGTTTGCAGGTGGTTTATGAGATGCTATGGTCCATGCCCTGACAGCTGCAAGATGTTCAGGTTGTTTATAGAGACTAAGAGAGACCAAGCCCAGCCCTGGCCCCTTCCCCACCTACATGCAGAGCTATATCTGGAACATAGTGTCTGATGTCTGCACTGAACCTCATCAACTTCACTTCCACTTGCAGAGCTGCAGACAGGAGGGAACAAAAGCAGAAGACTGCAGGACCTGAACACAAGTTCACATGTTCACTTGAGGCTTCTTCCAACACCCTGCTCTGCAGTACAGCTTTAACCTGTTCACTGCTATTCTGATTGATAGCTGTTTTTAATATGATCTTACTTCAGAGAAAAGCAGCTTCATGAGGAGATCTACAGCTGTGCGTCCAGAACTGATACACAAAAGTGTCTGTAACCTCAACATCACAAAAAAACCCCTTTGGCCTGCCAGCACATTTCACCAGCCCTTCTTGGGCTTGTCATCACTCGGCAATTTTTGGTGTTCCGACACGCTGCTGACAGCATTGGGTGAGCTGCTTAAGCAGGAGAATCTGTGCTCTGGATGATGCCAGTGATTCATGATGAAACTTTTCTGGGAAAAGGTTTCCACCAAGGTTAGCCAACAGAGCTGTAAAGTGACCTACCTCAGAGAAAAATGCCACGTATCATGCAGCAAAGGGGGAGAAGTCTGGGCTAAGTGAGGGAAAGGCTTAAGAATCCACATTGCCTTCTGAGGGAGGGGATAACTATCATTTGGGCTTTGTTTGCTGTCAAATAAATTAGGTGTAATGGTAAACGGCATTTACAGAGACTTCTGCCCGACCCTACAACAGCTACAAACCCCAAGACTATCAAAAAAGTAAAATCTGGAGCTTATGCTTGGTGTGTGTTGAAGGGACTGCTTGAAGCTGCTGTCTCTGATGGGTCAGCCTTGCCCTGCTGCAAGGTGTGATGAAAGCTGACTCTGCATTGTGAAAGTGAGTGTGGTTGAGGAGCTTTCATCTACGGCTTGAGGAGGTTACCTAACTGACTGAGGTAAGAGCAGTGACTTCTGAAGGCTTGTTGTTTCATCTTCCCAGAAAAGGTGCTTCAGGGATCAGGAGCCTGATAACAGGCTGTGTTACTCTGGGTGTGAAGAAGGTCCCACTGTGTAATGGGAGATGTGACTAGGCAGAGGCCCTGGGGAGAATTCTCTCTCCTGGATTAAAGGAACACGTGTTTTTCCCAGTTTCTAGGAATTAATGGAGAATGGTAAGATCAGCTGACTTGATTTTTGTGAACTTTATATTATTAACATATGGAAGAGAAAAATGTGACTGAAGACCCAATCAAAAGAGTGGCTTGCTCAGGATTTCATAAGGGGCACAGCTTCTCATGGAACGCTGAAAACAAAATAAAGATCAGATGCAACAAACCAGGACCCCAGCTGAGTCCAGAGTAACTGAAAAGTCCACATGGATTTTTCTGAGTCACAGAGGTCAGAGATTGATTCCAGGGCACTTCTTGGCTGATGCTATGAGGAAGTTACAATTAAGAGACTGCAGAGCACAGCACCACTATCCAATGAGCTAAGGTTGAAAGTTTTTGCCTTAATGGGTTGTTAACTCAAAACAAGTGCAAGCCCTGGATTCTGGGAAAAGAAATTGAGATTGAGATTGAGATTGAGATTGAGAAGAGGAGAGGAGAGGAGAGGAGAGGAGAGGAGAGGAGAGGAGAGGAGAGGAGATCTAAAAGCTCACCCATGGAAATCCTGTGTATTTCTTTTAAGTTAAAAGCAAAAGAAGAAAGGTGTAGTCACTAGAGGCATAAACCCCAATGCATTAATCTTGATATTATTTGACTGGTGAGGCCTAAAACTTCAGATGCACAAGGCTCCTGATTCTGTGTCATAGAGTCTATCGCTATGAACCATGAACATTTTGTTCGCTTTGGCTTTGAACAGACAGCAAGAAACTGGAAGGGATTCAAACAACAGTAGATATGATTTAAGAGACACTGGAAGAACTGGCTTGAGAAACAAGCAAGCAAACATAAAACTAGGGATGGGAAATGTGCTAGAGCTATTTAGAGTATAAAGCCACCAAGAGAGGGGAACTATTTAGTTTTACAGAACAATATATAAACAAAATGAACATACCATGAGTAACCAAGGGCGCTGGAAAATTAATACTAGCTGGTTGCTCTGCACTGATTCAAGTTATGAGTCCTTTGTCTTGCATCTCCACTACAACTGGGGCAGCAGCAAGGCAGGCGGTGCAGCCTCCCCTCCCCAGGCAGCCCACTGCATGGGGGATTTAAATCCTCACTGCTTCCAGGCTAAAAGCGCACACCAAACCATGCGCTCAGGTGGGTGATACAGGTCTGCTGCCTTTGTTCCTGCCCCAATATCCCTAGCAGTGGAGGGACGAAAAGGCAACATTGGTTTATAATTTCGACAGCTATCCCATCAAGAATTTCCTGTGGCTAGGAGTAGAATCATAGAATCAGAATCATTTTAGTTCGAAAACACCTTTAAGGTCATCAAGTCCAACTGTCCACTGCCATTCCACCACTAAACCATGCCCCTAAGCACTTCGTCTACCCGGCTTTTAAATACCTCCAGGGATGGGGACTCAACCACTTCCCTGGGCAGCCCATTCCAATGCTTGACAACCCTTTCTGTGAAAAAAATTTTCCTAATGTCCAATCTAAACCTCCCCTGGTGCAACTTGAGGCAATTTCCTCTTGTTCTATCACTTGTAACTTGGGAGGAGAGACCAACACCCACCTCCCTACACCCTCCTTTCAGGCAGTTGTAGAGGGTGATAAGGTCTCCCCTCAGACTCCTTTGCTCCAGACTAAACAGCACGAGTTCCTCCAGATGCTCCTCGTAAGACTTGTGCTCCAGTAAGCCCCAGCAGCAGCTTCTCTGCCAGGGACCTCAATAAATCCATATGGAGGTGATGTCACAAGGAACAAGCACTGTGCTCGGGTGGATATCCCACACCAGAAACCCTCTTTTCGGTACAGCTGGCTCCAGTCTGTCCTGTACACAACTTTGATTGCTCCTTATGGCTGCCTGGCCAGCAGCTACTGGGCATCGCTTCCCTCTTCAGCTGTTACGTGCCAGCGTGAGCCCCCAGCTGCTTCAGCCGATCTCCCCCACTCCTTCACCAGCCCTGGGTGCAGCAGGAGAGGTGACTGGCAGGAAGGGTGGGCTGCTCCTGCAGGGAAGCCCGCTCCTCCTTGGATTGCTGGCTGCTGGCTTTTGCTCATCACCTTCACGACTTGCATGTGCACAGCAGGGTGCTGAGCATCCCTGCAGCCCCGCTCCCTTCCTAACACTCACCCCCGTCACCAAAGCAGACGTAAAGCTGCCGATGCCCGCGCTGAACCCCATGTCCACAAGGGGAGCTTTCTGTGATGCGGGGCTTGCTCGTGGCTGGCGACGGTTTGGGGGATGCTCGTGGGCCGCTCCCTTCCTAACACTCACCCCCGTCACCAAAGCAGACGTAAAGCTGCCGATGCCCGCGCTGAACCCCATGTCCACAAGGGGAGCTTTCTGTGATGCGGGGCTTGCTCGTGGCTGGCGACGGTTTGGGGGATGCTCGTGGGATTTGTTGCGGGGCGGTTTGGGGGATGCACCCCGCTTCACACACCCGCACATCCCTGCCCCGGGGAGCCTTTTGCTGCCGCCCCTTCGGTTGCCATGGCAACTGCCGCTGGGTAAGGCAGCGTTGCTGGGATCCAGGCCCAGGGAGCAGCTTCGTAAAGGGAAAAAACCTCAAAACCCAAGAAACCAACCCCCCCCACAACACCCAAACCAGGGAAGAGCATGACGTCAAGCCGTTGAAACCCAAGATGACCTC
>NW_009260268.1:4039628-4046448 GCF_000687185.1 Egretta garzetta | reverse complement strand
AACGGAACGCGCAGCTCCAAGCAGCCACACCAACAGCACAGGCTATGTACTGCAGGATGCCAGGCAGGAGCAGCGTAAATAACTGTTGCTTTGAGGCGGAACTGTTTGCATTTGCTTTGCTGGGAAATCCCTTCACTGCAAGATGGAGGTATTTTTAAGCCAGGCCTTGCAGGTCTCCCTAGGTTTGTCTCCACGAAGGGCAAATTTCCCCGAGGACGGAGGAGGGCTGGGTGCAGGGGTGCCAGCTTAGTCCCAGGAACCGCAGCCCCGCCAGGGTGAGCCCTTGCTGGGCTGGGGGTGCCCCAGGCGAGCGTGCTGGGGGTACGCTGCGCCCTGCGGAGCTGCAGCCCGGCAGGGTTTTGGCTGGGCGATCTCTGGCCACCTCTTGTTGCACACTCATTCTGTAAAAAATTGGAAGGTAGGAATGCAGGAAGAGGTGTGGGAGCAGGTGCTGACTGCTAACCTTTAACCCTTCATCCCCAGTTTCCATGAGGGCATCTCCCCTCTGCAACCTGGAGCCTTTCACAGGCTGGCCTGCCACAGTGGGGGTTTGGGAGAATGAGGGGGAAATGGGGAAGGAACTCTGTTTTCTAAACAAGGGAAGGGGAAATTGCCTCTGTCCCCAGCCAGAGTGGAAATAAGAGGAAATGCTATTTTCTCCCAGGCAGTTTCTGTTGTCTTCACAGGGCTTTTGGTCAACACAAGCCTTGGTTACCAGTGCTTGTGAGCTAAATGCTCTGGAGCAACAATGCCACAAAGAGAAAACACGGTAAACGGAGCTTTTAACTAATTGCAAAAAGTACCCTGGTCCTGTTTCCCTGTCACCAGTTTCACTTCACTGTAAAACCGAAAGCGCCTGCTCTGCCCCATTGTCTGAGCTCAGGACAGCCTGCAGCTTGTAGCTTCTTGGAGGTAACAGTCATACCTGCTTTCTCTTTTAATAGCAATAAAACCCCCGCAGCTGCCAGTCTTCCCTGGCAGGGTCCACTGGGACAGCCTCAGCCTGCCCGAGGAGCTGCAGCCACGCTCAAGAAGCGGGATGCTGCTGCTAATGGTCCCCATGAGACGTTACCCCCCTTGCAGCACATTCAGGGACAAGGGCAGGAACTACGGGTGCGAGTTCTCACCCCCATAAAACGTGGCTCCTTTTGGCTTGTATGAAAACATGTTTATTACAAAAGGCACTTTGTGCAAAGATGCAAGAGCCTACCCCTTCCTTTTTCCCCTTGCTGTTGCAATGCAAAAACTCCCCTTCCTTCAGGGGTGAAGACTGCCAGCGTAGCTGAGGGCTCACCCAGGCAGCGCCTCCATGGGTTTGCATGAACCGGTTTTCAGTTCTTCCAGAGTAGAAGCACTCGCGTGTTTGGGCTGACATCTAGTGTCGGCATGGATGAGGCCAGAGAAACCAGCTGACTCCTTTCTCCCAGAGTGTCAGTGGTAACCGGCAAGGAAGATGGAAGGTGACATTTCTTTGGCTTAGTGCTTCTACTTTGGTTTTAGGCCTGACGCAGAAGCCTATCAGTATCTTTGTTCCATTAACTACTGAAGAAGGAAAAAAAAAGACATTAAAAAATATAAGTGAACGAGAAGGTTTAGGCCTGGAAATCACAAAACCAGATCAAATTGCTTAGGTATGCTGTTGTCTCCCCATTTTGAAGTATTACAAAGACAAACAACTGCTCTTGAGCGGGCAGAGGTTGTTTATAGGGAGGAAGCCGCTTGATGGTGTACTTCTGAACGGTAGGATGAGATTTCAAGGGACTTAGCCCATCAAAAGCATTTGGTATGATGAGCTTCAGGAAACCACACTGCTGCTGCTGCCTTGATGTGTCATTATTTGCTTGCCAGCCGTACCTCATGTGGGCTCATCCTTCTTGTCCTCCCCTAACTGTTGCAAAATCTTTCCACAAAAGCCAGCGCACAAGCTCAAGTCCTTTCACTGTTATACTGTCTGACTCCTGAGACGCTTTCCTCAGAGAATTTCAGTGTTGGTCAGAAGCCACCCATGGACTCAGTCCCTCCATGGATGAGTGGAGTGTGACAGGGATGGGCATTACTCATCTGGCACAAGGTCAAAGAGAGAAGCTGCTTGTACAGATGCACAATATCTCTCAATATCATGTATTCAAAGATGAACTGGAAAAAAACACGCAGCTCAACTGTGAAAGTATTTCCTGAAAGATGCTTTGGGTGCTCAAGTTCACCCTAAAGCTTAAGTTCACAAGATCTGGAGGAATGACTGAACAAGCTGAAGGAAGATATATTAACCGAGGATAATCAAGTGCAGAAAGGGGTTCAGATAGTCCCTGAATTGTTGCAGACTGGGAAAGTATCTAGGAGAAGTATCCTCAAGTGCTTGCCCTGTTTTGATACTGCCCCATAGGCATCTGGTTTTGGTCTCTGGCTGAGGGAGGGTGCTGGGCTGTATGATGACCCTTTGGTTGGCCCCAGAAGGGCTGAACTACTATCACCCTGTATTATCATTTACTGTTGTCTTTTTATTTTTAACTTAGGTCTGCTCTAACCCTTCCACATGGCTCAGGCCCAAAAAAAGTACTTTTGCAAAACAAAAGCAGTTAGCGCTCTCTCCTAAATATACCCTTTTCCACCTTCTCACCTTGAAAGGCTCTTTGGAACTGCCGAAATCAGCAAAGAGGGGAGAAAGGGGGAAAAGGAAGGGGACAATAGGACACCTGCTTTGAGTGTGCTTAGGAAGTTCATTTTTATTTTTGCCTTGATGCTATTAGTGGGAATGTTGCCATTTCACACAGAAAGTCACATCCTAACCCCCTGCCCTGAGAACCAGCAGAAGACCGAGCTTCTTGGGGTTTTTTTCAAGTTTTGCTTGACTTCCTGTGTGCCTTTCAGGGGTCACCTTGCCCTCGTGTGCCTCATTTCTCCGTGATGGTCCCAACACCACCTGCCCGGCACAGAGGGGTCAAGGTCCCAGTGACAGCCTCAGAGGAACGATAACCATGTCCCACCTGGGGTCCTCACCCCCTTTTTCCTGGGCAGGTTTCCTTCCAGTTGTAATGGGTGTTACACAAAAAAAGCCACATAAACAGGCTTCAGGCTTACAAATATGTGAAGGAAGAGAAAAATGTGTTTGTGCTCTACTTTCCTCATGTAACTGGGAGGGAGTCTTGTGCAAGAGGGCTCCCTAAGTGGTGTTGGTCAAAGTTGGTGGTGTTTACACAGGAGTCGGCTCTGCTGAAAGGGCCAGATGAAGTCAGGTAGCAGATCCTATCATCCTGACAGAGTAGGCACCCTACCATTGAAGTTTTGAGCTCAGGAAGTTCCCTGCTACTGTTTAACTTTTAAATACCATGTCTTTCCTTTCAGATTCTCCATCAAATACGTGTTTCAGACCAGGAAATTCATACTTATGCTCAGATGGTGCAGGGCACCTTGTCCAGCCAGAAGCTATTTGCTGTGTACACACACTTGAACTCCAGAAAGTACATGGAGATACTTTATATAACTTTGAACCATTTAAGGACAAAGTATTCCCTCATGCTGTTTTACTTATATTTCACTTCATGCAGTGTTCAAATACATACATATCTGCATTTACGGACACGGTTTATATTTGATACAGTCCTTCTCTTTTTCTTCACGACCGCGTTAATGATATTATTATTTGCTGACGTCACATCACATGCAATCCCCTAAATAACAGAGAGTTGGTCTTGGCATCTAGAAATGGCCACTGCAAACAAACTTCTGAAGAGAAACAAGCCCTACACCAACCACTGCAGTCCCTGAAAGCATCCATTAGCGACAGACCTCCTCCCAGCCCAGCCCCAACACTAAGGGGTATGTTCCTATGAGAGTGGAACCCCTGCGGAGAAAAGGCTCTGACGTGGCACAAAAAATTACACATCAAGGGTCATATCAAGGGTTTGGGGTTTCATAACCCTCTTCCATTATACCAAGGCTATCTTAGCACTTGAATTAAGAGTCTTCCTCCAAAAGCCGCCTTCTAAGGCGGCTGCTGCTGGAGGTGCCCACTTGGGCAAACACTGCCTCTGCCACGGCAAACCACAGCAGAAGGGGCCATGCTGAAAGTGCACCTCAACTATAAAATCCGATGTATTGGCTCAAATGAAGAAGGCAAACCCCACTTCTTTGTGGGTATGCTTTTAGAGTGGTTGCTATAAAACACTACTGGTTTCATATTTCATAAAGCCATATAATGTGTTGGGTTTTTTTTTTTTGAGGAAAGGGATACTAACAGCTGCACAATGGCCAAGTAAAACACAACAGCTTTGGATGAGTAATCGCAAGTTTCTGCCTGTAGGCTATCCAGAACGAAACTTGGTTGAGAAACTGCCGCTTCCCTTCTCTCCTTCAGAAGAGCTTTCCCAAGCTCTTAGGACCGGTATCCCATGGATGAAGGTGCATGCAATGTATCTTTAATTATTGTTCATCCAGTGTCTTCCTGACAGATGCTCATGTCTTAAGTTTTAAAATAACACGCTTGCAATTCATCTTTAAGAAGTATTGGACCAATTTTCCACTTGCAGGTTACTCCTGTGGCATATTCCACTGTGGCAGCAGTGCTATTATTGCTGGTGAGGACGGACAGAGCGGGGAGAGGTGCCTGACCCCATGGCACTCCCAAGGGATGTGCCTGACCCCCATGCAATACTAATTCCCAAGTGAGAAGAGAAATTGGAAATCACCTTCCCAGTCTGCCATGAAGGCAGAGCCATGAAGGATGCTGGAGATGCTGGGCATGAGAGACTGGGGAATGGCACAGTGACTGGCAAGGGGCAGCGGGAGCTGCTGGTACATCAGATGAGAGGAGACCACGCCAAGGATGCCTGAGCTAGTGTCACCCATGGTGACACTGACCCTTTCCCCCAGGGAAAGGAGTGGGTAACTCCAGTGCTGTGCACAGAGCATGGAGAGTGGCTGGACACAGGCAGTGCTTCCACAGCAGAGCACCATCTCCTGGATTTGGGCCCTGCACCCAGGCATGGGGACCATGGTATGTCTCCAGTCCAGCCAGGGCAGAGGAAGTAACGTTTGGGTGCAGTTTGGGATGCCCTGTTAAAGCACCTCATAAATCCCTGCCTGCAGCACTGGAAGTATTTCTGTTCGCCCTGAGACTGCTGCCTCTGAGAGGGTGAAACCGTTTCCACCATGTGGAGGAAACTGCAGCCATGCAGGAATATAACAAAATAAGCCAAACTGCAAACAAGCGGAGGAAACAAGCCCTTAAACTTATTTCTTGGAAAAAAAATATATCCATTTTCAATGTTTCTTGCACCTGCTAAATGCATTAGCAGCAGTGTTGTATCTTGAATGGGGAGTTGCGATGAAAGAAAAATAGCTTCTTTGTGATGATCTGGTCTGCTTGTGACAGCCATTCAGGAAATGATTTACTGCTCTGTGCTGCAAGCTGGACAGCCGCACTCAGCGCTCACATGGCACGAGGTTGCTCTCCATCGTTTCCAAACTTCCTTGAAAGAGCTAAGTACTTTGCCACCTATTTTCTCTTTTCAAAAACTACCAGAGCAGGGTTTTGCACATGTTAGCCATGCCAAGGAAAATAAGTCCTTACTGGGAATTAGAGGCAGCGGGCCATCAGCCCTGGAGGTTATTTCAGGGTGTCCAGTTCCAGCAGCTGACAGCACCGTAGGAAATTTCAGAGTTTTTTTCACTGCCACGCAGTGGATTATCACATCAGCGTTCATGTCGGGAGGGAAAACATAGAAAATATGACCCGCGTGCTATTAAACTAGATTAAGCAGAGAGCTTTGCTGGCGTCGGGCTGCCCCGGGGGACTGGTGCTGCAAGAACAGCCCATGCATTCCCCTTTGGGGCCACCAGCTGCCTCTGCTTTGCCTATGTGGCCTTGGCCACAGTTTTCCACCCTGTTTCATGGGGGTATCCAGGGATGTGCCAAATGGGATGCAGTCCAGAGCCCAGTACCGCTGCCCTGGTCAGCCCTGGCCTGGGGCGAACAAGAAGCAATTTTTTCAAGTAGGTTTGGCCTCAAAAAATTGTAGGGGAGCCACAGCTACTTCTGATGTGATATCACCAGAGGAAAGAGCGGTGGTCTCCAGCACTTGCAGGCGCAGCCCATGGTTCTCTGGAAACAAGGTGAAAATTAATTCGGGGAAGCATGAACTTCTCCCTGGAGCAAAGGTCCCGGCTACGAGGCCTGGGATCAGAGCTTATTTTTGGTCGGTCAGGAAGCAGAGGTTTCGTATTCAGTGCAGGATAACCACCACTTTGCCATCCCTTTCTGTGGTGGCTGCTGGGAGTGAATGGCAAGCCATTGGGGTCAGGATGCATGTGCTATTTGTTTTGGTGCTAAAGGAGGAATGATAAAAGAGGAAAGTTTTTACTGGTGAACCTGAGCAGTGGAAAGGGCATGTTTCCACTTACCTTCCTCTGTTGGTGGTCAGTGTAGTGCCTTCCAGCCCACCACCACTGCTTCGCCCAGCCCTGTGTCAGCCTCAGGTCCCTAGGTGTACCTATGGGGGACAGTATGGGGAAAACAAGCTCCTGAAGTGATCTGGGTTCATGGAAACCTTCCTTGCCCCTTGAAAGGGTGATTGATCAGGCAGCTAAGGTTGGAGGAGTCCCAGAAGAAAAGCACCTCCTGAGGGAAGGGTATGAAGCCAGAAAGAAAGCAAAGCAAAGTGGGTCCTGGGACCTGCTGGGAAGGCGGTTGCCCAAGAAGGAGCAAGCCTTCCTACTGTTTATTTCTCTTCATTTCAGTCAATCAGAGCTTTGCTTAGCTTCTTAAAGAAAACCAGAGAGCCACCCAAAATTACCTACAACCTTAACTCTTCTGAGTCATTCC
>NW_009260268.1:4033563-4039605 GCF_000687185.1 Egretta garzetta | reverse complement strand
CACCCCCCCCGGGGCCCCAGCCACTCAGCCAGGATCCCCTCTGCTGGAGGCAGCGAGGTCTCTCTGCAGGCAGGAGATGGCCCTGGCAGGGCCATTCACAGAGCAAGGGGAAAAGGAGAGCTCAAGCTTCTCCCGGCAGCACAAAGGGGAGGGGGGAGCTTTAGGTATTTCTAGGAAAGGTGGGGTGGATTGCAAACATATTGGCCTGAGGATGTCCATATGAAGAGAAGAGCATTTTTATGTTGACTAAAGCTGGAGCATTAAAGAGGAGCCTCCACACTGGGGACAGATTTCAGGGAAAACAAAGGTATGATTTCACTTGTCTATGATAAGCTGCTTGAACAGAGAGGAGCAGGATGTCAAACGATGGATTGCCTCCACTACTGGAATTGGAAGATGTGATTATAAATCTCAGGGCTGTGGCAGAAGAGCAGTGATCTAAAACCACTAAGTTGAGGCGACTCAGGATGCAGATGTGGCATAGTGAATTCAGAGCAGACTCAAGTCCCTACATCACATCCACATCCTACTGGAGTCCTGCTGAGATCTGCTTTGGGTTGCATTAAGTCAGAGATAAAGGGGACAGGAATCAAGGTAATTTGTCTCAGACAGAGACCTGTGAAGCATCCAGATAGAAAAATCATATCAGGTCCCCCCAGGGCTGAGGGCTGTCCTAGATCCTGTCCTTGGATAAAAGATTCCTGCAGTCATTGAGAATGGCTCAAGCCATAAGCAGTATGTTAGGATTTCCTAACCTAAGCACTCAGCTAGTGAGAGAAAGTAATGCTGATCCTGGTGTAAAGGACCTTGCTCTCCTATAGGGAAGGACATCACCGATGGTATTTAGACAGGGATAGGACCTTACCTGTAAGAAAATCTGACGCAGATCCAGCTTTGCTTGAGAAGTTGTAGCTTGCTGATGAAGAAACAACCACATCTGGGAAACAGATATTGTGTAAACATTTCTCTACCCAGAGCACAGGTTGGGTGGTAAAAGAGCCGTCTCTTCTCTGTGGAGAAAATTCTGCAGAGGTGAATCAGCAGTCAGTGAGATGAGAACCAGACGTTCATTGTTTCTGCATGATGGGCAAAGCCGAGGCTTTAATCTGTGTCCTCCACGTGAGGGTTTCAACTTCCAGCATAGCCTTACTGATGAATGAGATGCAGTAACTAAAAGCCAGGATTGATGACATCAAAAATATGAAAGCCAAAAGGAACGAAGTGCAGTGGCACATGACAAAAGCTGCTGCAGGCAGCAACTTGGAAACTCTCCGCAATGCTCACTGCAGGCAGCCTGGCAGAGGCCAGCCTATTTATAGGGGCCTCATTATAAATATTCTCAGGTTAGCTTAAATAACTACTGTCAGAATAAAGACCTTTGTCTTCATTAGGTCATGCTGCAAGCCCAACTCCCACAGTCCTTAAGCACTGATGTCAGGAGTTAAAGCTGAACTCTATATAACCTCCAGGCTATAAAGGATGCCAAATGCAAAACATTTGGAAGTTCTAAAATGACATTTTTTGCTAGCCCTGGATAGTTTACTTTGTACCTATACTAAGTTCAAGCCAACGTTGTAAGTCTCTTTTGTGCTCCATGTAGAAGAGTAGCAGAAAGATCAAACACAGAATATTATTTTATTCTTGGGAAGGAGACACAGGGGCACTAATTCACCAGATATTTAGCCTCTCAAATTACCCCTTGTTTAACGGGAGAATCAGAAATCCGAATACTTTGCTGAAATAGTTCTACATTTGGCTACCTCTAGATGACTGTAAGATTGTGCAAGATTGTTAGACCTTAAGTTCATACTTTCATCTCCTAAAGCTGCTGCTTGAGCAAGGTAATAAACTGGCAGAAACTGCGGCACAAGGCACTGCTGGACGTGCAGAATGCCCTGATGTTCTCTTGGAGGAGCCACTGGCGTATGAATGGATGTGTTGAGCTCAATGTCCCAAGGAACATGTTAGTGTCACGGCACAGCAGGATTAGTAACACCTACTTTATTTTGCTGATTATGGCTTCATTTTTTAAACTGAATAAATTAACTGATGTTGACCAACTTCCTTAGGTTGCCAAGTTTCCGTCCCCACCCACACCATTGCACGTTGACCCCTCTTTCTAGAATTGCAGTAAAATCCTTCACCACAGTCCCCCACCATGCAGGGAAATGACCAGACAGCAGAGATGAAGCAGAAAACACAGTATCCAGTTATCCAGGGCTATCTGGTTTTGCCATCTAGCAAACTTGACTAGGTGATTTCAACAGAGAAATACACAGCACAAGGTTTCCTCAATGAGGTAAAAACTGCGTTACAGGACACCAGTGTCCACGTAGGTGATTTCAACAGAGAAATACACAGCACAAGATTTCCTCAATGAGGTAAAACTGCGTTACAGGACACCAGTGTCCACACAAGCATGGTCTCAGGCTAATTAAGTAATAACATTGCAGAGACATGAGTTAGAAACATTGGGGAGGTACTGGAGGTGGAGGTGGTCAATATTCAAGCAAAACTCACATCTTTAGAAGGAGTGAAGACTGGTTTCAGTCCAAGCCAATGATACTCAGGCTGACACACCGGGGTGAAGGAAGAAGTGGTCTTCTGCCTCATGCAGCCATGAGATGCCATCACCTGGTGCAGGCTTCCCAGTCTTTCCTGACCTGAGCTCCTACTTATCTTCCAGTGGCAGAGGCTCACTGTGTAGTGAGTTTAAGCTCATTGGTGATCAGCATATTTTTCTTAATTGCCTTCACAACCACTAGGGAGTAATTCATAAACCCCCATGGCTCTGCAGGGTTCAGGTTAAAATTGTTATTCCAACCCACACTAGCTACATGAAAAGTGATTTTCCTTAGGGGCATCTTTTGGGGGTTTATTCCACATGATGCTTGCAGCCTCCTTCCCACCTCAGCCCTGCAGATGTGCAGCCTCTCCTGCTAGGCAGCAGCAGCTGGCAGAATTAGGGCATCACCGACCGTGTTCAGTCCCGATGGAGACGTATCACTCCATGCTGCTGTTGTCCCTGTCCCCATCTTCCCCAACCCTTTTCTTCTCTCCTTCACTATGAATGTCTGCTGCAGCAGTTCAGATAATTTGTGTGGTTTTGAAGGGGGGAGAATGAGCTGCAATCACTGCCCAAGAAAAAACATTAAGAGAAGATGCCCTTGGAGGCCTGGTCATATAACAGCTGGGTTAAGAGAAGTACTAAGCAAAACACTTAAAAGGTTTTTCTGCTGAATAAATACTCCTGTTCTTCACCCTCTGTAAGAACATAAAGTGCTAGGATGGCTGGAGCCAGTGCTCTTTGTGTTTCCCAGCCCCGGGTGCACTTTTTTACTGTGAATTTGTCTCTCATACACTTTTAACAGCCATGGTCTTCAGGGACAAGGTGTTGCACACCTGAATGGTGCTTTGCTGTGAAGAGCCACCTCCTTTGTTCATTCTAACCCAATTTAGTTTCATTTAGTGGAGGCACAGCCTGTTCACCAAGGGGAACATTGCTGGGGAGCATTCACAGGGAAGGGCAGTGCCAGTGATGACTCACCAAGCCCATGCAGCTCCTTGTGAGGAAACAGGGAGCCACTGAGGGGACTCCACTCGTTTGTTAAGTTTCTTCATCTGCACTAGACTTTTATCAAATAGGAAAGGTACGACTTACGACTGTTGCAGTGAAGAATGGAATAAGGGATCTGGAGAGCTGCTTTCCAAACATCACAACTGCCTGAACTGAGACACTTCAAAGAACATTTAACCAACCCCTGGCTGACCATCACGGCCACCACTGTCCCAGTTCAATGTTCGATTGTCTGGCATGCGGATGCTTCCAGTAAGGCAAGTCTCATACCAGCCAGGTAGGGTAGAGGAAAACTGTGCCTCAAGAAGCTGGAAAAGAATCACTGATTTTCTCCAGGAAAATTGGAGTTTCTAGCTTTGAAATGCTCTGTAGCTAACAAGTGTGTGACTTTATCAAATTCATCTGTACATGACCGACAGCAAGACCCATTTCCTATGTCTTGAATTCCTCATGACTGAACTACTGCACACCAAAAGATTGCTGAATTGACCTCTAGGAAGATCTGATGGAGCAGCAGATGCTGTGCCTAATGGGCCCCTCCATACAGAAGCATTGGTGAGAATGTGCAGTGCAGGAGCAAAGAAGCTGATATTAAACTTCTGCAGCAAGGCAGATACACACATTGCCAGACGTTGTTTATGGAAGTCAGCAGAGGTGCCAGTACCACCTGTGATGTTTTCAGCTTGGGTTTGGTGAGGAAAAGAGGAATAAGGACCTTAGTCCAGCAGAGTTCTGACCTTAAATCCTCGTCCTCTTCTTCAGAGAAATGCAAGCAATTTGTCTTCATTCCCCTCAAGGCTTTTATGTCTGGAGGTGGCCACACCTTCTTCTCTAATGAGAGAAAAGAAACAACCAAACAAGTAAATCGGGCTGTGTTAGCCAAAGTGCTCACCTACTATTATGTGTGAAGTAGAACAAGAACTAAAGAGGAATTACAAGCCGACAATGACTCACATTATGCCTTCTTGTCTTTCTTCCAGAAGAGAAAGAAGGACAAGTTTTCCCCTTTAGATTCTCTAATTCACTGGGGAAAAGGGAAACCATGTTTTACTTTTAGCAGCTTTTGTTCTTGTGTGTGCTCCCGGACCTAAGGGCACAGATAGAGCTGTGTTGCTGGGGAGGCTGGTACATCTGGCAAGCCAGACTGAACTGTCAGTGCGAGCCCGGAGAATTTTCTTTCATTTCTATCGTCGTGCTTGTGATTTCTGCAGGACAAAAGAAAAAAATGGTTTCAAGGACACTCGAGGCAGTTTCCCAAAATTGGAAACCTGCTTTTTCCCGAGAGGATTTCCTGAGCAATCAGTGGGGTATCTCCTTGTGCACAAATTGGGCTGACGGATTTTCTTTCCTCTATGCATGCATCTTCCTAAACCTGGTCTTACAGCTAACTAGCAAGGACTGTTGTCCCTGGACACCAGCTCAGGCTCTGATAGCTTTTGTAAGAGCATTTGTATCAAAATATTGTTGTGCTGGAGTCTCCAAGGCCATCTGGGGCTTTGTGCAGACAGGGTGCTTACAAATGAATGTGAACCAAAGGAAATCAACATTGCTTGGCAGGGATGAAATGTATTGCTAGGGTCTGTCTCTGCCAAGCTAGACTGTTTGGCTCCAATCCCACTCTTTGGGGGGATTGTCTGTCAAAACACAATTTGGTATTGTGCGGCGTCATGGTTACATGGCTCACTACTCCTTTAACCCCTCTCAGGCCTTACACTCTTGTTATTTGTTGAGTGGAAACCTGTGAACCTCCAACTCTTAAAGCAGACCTCGGGCTTTGGTACCTTGCACCAATTGTCCCTCGGGCCACTCTGTTGGTTCAGGTAGAGCTTTCCCTGTCAACCGCCTCTTCAAGGGTTGCCTCTTGAAAGGAAGGCATTATTTATTAATGCCATGAAATTATAAGAGAACATATCTTTGTACCATCTCATGATGGAAGCTTGGCTTCTTGGCCTAACCACCTCAAAAACCTCGTCATCCTTTCAAAGTGGGAGTCCAGCTTGGACACTTGATTGACTCTCCTTGATTACCCCATCCCTTCATGAGTGGCAGCTGCTGCTTCTGCCAAGCACCACTGGAAAGCCCAGAGGCTGCCCATTAGAGAACAAGTCGAGACATCAACACGAATGTCCTCACAGGTTGGCCAAGAGGTGCACAATCATATCACCTCCACCACTTCTGGACATGTTTCTGAATTCATTCAGCCTAAATATGGATGTAGTAAACTATCACAGGGGCTTGGCCAAGACATGACACTACAGGTGGCTCCAAGCCCATTACATGCAGTTTTTGCTATGGTGAAAATCCTCAGTAAGCACTGGTAGAAGTGCTGTCTCGGAGCAAAGGTTCTTCCGGGCCATCTCCCATCCTGGAGGCCTGGTGAGGGGCAGCAGGAGGAGGACGTGCATATTCCCTTCAGGAGGCAGGAGAAGAAGCAGATCCTCAGCTGAGACCCTGCCGAACCTGGA
>NW_009260268.1:4031816-4033548 GCF_000687185.1 Egretta garzetta | reverse complement strand
AGATGCAGCCCGGCTGCCCGGGTCATGCAGCCTTGCAGCTTTCCTCTCACGCTGCGGGATTTGGGTGTTTGTTTTCCTTCGAAGTTCAGGCTAGAGCATGCCAGTACTGCTCGGCTGTCCTGGGCGATATCTGCCCTGAGGGCTGGGCCTGGGATCCGGGACCTGTCATCGTCCCAGCAGACTGGGGACAGCTGACTGCTTGCTAGAAGTCCATATGTCCTTCTCCTGGGCACGGGGCTGTATGGATGGCCCCAGGGCTCAGCTGTCTCTGTTTTGCTGAGAAAACTGCTGCTGCACTATGACAAAATACATGAACTAAAGGCAGGCAAGGTAAGAAAAGTCAAAACACAGACAGAATTAAAGTTGTCAAGATGATAATAGCTAGCAATGCAAGGCTCCAAAAGTAAATGCTATATGAAGAGGGGTAAAACTCCAAAGGGGCTGATTTGGTCACTATCTTGCTCTAAAGATGCCTGGGCTGGAGGTTAGAAATGCCCCGAGTCCTTGGCTCAGGCTTAACTCTGATGTGAGGGTATGTGTCAAGTGCAGGGCTCTGAGATGGGGGATGGAGAAAGGAGCATGTTAAAAAAAGAAAAAAAAGGAAGAAAATGAGAGGCTAGGCAAGTCCATGAGAAGTGCATTTAGTCCACTGGCAGGGAGGAAATGTGGGGAATTTGACTGGGGAGGGAAACATGAGCAGCCAAAGAGCCTGAGCAGCTCTGCTCAACCGCAGGCTCCCCCTCCATCCTCTTCCACCTGCCTCGAATAAGTCCATCCTACAGAAAATCCCAGCACCCCTTCCTCTAGCAGGGCATCTTCCTTGAGCTGGAGGCCCCATGGGAGAAGGGCAGGGACCTCTCCCTCTCTGTCCCTGGAGACCTGCAGGCAGCAGCTTGGGCTCATGGGCGCTGGCAGTGGGTACAAAGCCATGCAAAAGGCAGGCCAGGATGTGAGGGGGTTTTGCAGGGGTGCAAGTAAGTGTTTGGGGCAAGGGAGGCTGAAGGCCATCTTGCTGAGCTTGCATCAGGCCAGTGTTTGGTAATAGGCGACCAGACACACTGGATATGCAATTGCGAGCTCTGCGAGGAGCAAACAGACATCCTCATCGGGGTGGCGGCCAGCTATTGCAACCTTCCCCAGGTGTAAACATCTGCAGGGGGCCATTCCCACGACGAGGCAGACACGGTCCCCTCCTCGGGCCTGTATTTTCCTCCTGGCTCTGAGAAATTAGAAAGTTGCCCTTTCCCCACCCCAGCTCTGTCGGGCAGGTAGCTCCTGCTCACCTGCAGCGTTTCAGAGTGAACACAGCGCTACGAGCTACTTTTATTTGGGAAGGACAATCACAATTCAAGTGAGTTAACAGGTAATTGTAGCGCGCAGCAGGCGCTGGCATTGCAGCAGAGGTATGGTCAGGCTCCTGTGGCTGGCAGGAGAAGAACCTGGTGGTCACTCGTGACTAAAGCGTGAACAATTTTTCACTTTTAATGTGAAACTTGGCATCACCCAGCTCTTGCTGTCCCAACAGCTTAATAATATCACCGGCCAGAAAATAAATGTATAATTTGTTCCGTCTAGTGCTGAAAACCAGGAGCCCCAGGAGCTGGACTGGTCCCACGGCGGCGGGGAGTGGGGTGGGTGCGGGGGGACGGGGTGAGCCCACCCGGCCGCAGCCCCTCGGCACACCCGCGGCCTGGGGACACCGCCGCCTCGGCGCCGTGTTTGCCCCCTCCCC
>NW_009260268.1:4026858-4031628 GCF_000687185.1 Egretta garzetta | reverse complement strand
AAGCTCCTGGTCTTCCTCCTCGACGGCTTTCGCTTCGACTACATCGACGACAGCGAGCTGGCGGATCTGCCGGGCTTTCGGGAGATCGTCGACATGGGGGTGAAGGTGGATTACATGACGCCAGACTTCCCCAGCCTCTCCTACCCCAACTACTACACGCTGATGACGGGTGAGTACGGGCGATCTGCGCTGCGGTGCTCCCCGGAGCCGCCCCCCGCCCCCGTCCCGAAGCGGGGGGCAACTCCCCCGGGATTTTTCCCTGCAAAAGTGATGCAGAAAGAGCGCAAGCCCCGCTTTTAGCCGGGAGGGTAAAAGCACGGAGGCGTTACAGCTCGGCATTGCCTGTCCGAAAGCCTGCTCGGAACTTGGGAGTGCCACTTGCAGCTGATTTTTGACGTTCCCTTCCCTACCTGCTGCTGCCCCCCCGGCACGGCTGCCCAGGGCTCCTCGGTGGGAGCGCTGGGGGGTGTGTGTGTGTGCGCTGCCTGCAGAACATAAAAACGAGTGGGAAACGCATGGAAAATGAATACGGAGCCCACTCATAGGCTTCCCAGTTAATAAAAAGGCATGTGAACTGAGGGTGGCTAGGAGAGGAGCTTGTTTTCAGCCAGCAGGTCTGTTGTGGCATGTTCAGCGTTAAATTTCTTGTTCAGCGTTAAATTTCTTTTTAAACTTAACATCAGACTTCATGCTCTCACACGTCCCTGTCTTAATGTTTTCCTAAGCCCTTAACATAATCTGAAACAACCAAATAGAAAGACATTCAGGATTTTTGCTTTTGCTCCTCCCGTACACCATCCCGTTAGCTGACTGCCCAGAAGAGGCTTTCAGGAAACTGGGAGGATAGTCGTAATTTTCACGATGCCGATTTCGTTTTAATCTGAGCGGGGCAACACATGGTGATGCTGACACTAGGAAGGTGCACAGGGTACAGCTGAGCCCTTCACATCAGAAAAAGACGCCTTGGAAACAACATTTCAGTTTAAAAAAAACGACAAAAAAACAACCCAAAAAAAACCTGGAGAAGTTTTTCTGGAGTTTTTGATTGGATTTTTCTCCAGAGTTATTTAACAAATAAGACCTTCTAGCTAATGAGGAGTGAGAAAATCTGTCCTCTCTGAAGATACGAAGAAGATACAAGATATCTTCTGCTGTCCTCGGAACAACACAGTGTCCAGCAGTCCATATACTGCTTGCTGGGAAAGCGAATAGATGCCATTGTAAGACAAAAATCTGACATCAGTTGTGCCCAGCTTGTTTTGAAACCACTTAACCCCTTCTTCCCTCTCTTGGGAGAGGAACGCCTTTCTCTTGCTCATCTCTGAACAGAAAAGAGTATAAACCTGGCACTGGGTTTTTTTTCGCGCCTTGGTGCAAATGCGTGAGCGCGGAGCAAATGTCACAACAGAGGTGTCACTCCGCTGTGGACTTTGTGCTTTAGGTGTATGTTGGCAAACTGGCGTAGCAATTCCTGGGTAAAAAGCCTTCAGATGAAGTTGTTAGAGAAAACAGGGAAAGCGACTGCTTTCTCTCCTTACCATGTTTAATCGTTCTTCCTATTAAGGGCGTATGCGTAGAGTGAAGTCTATAATCAGCCTTTCGAGGAGTTTTGAAAACATCCTATTTTGTACTCACAAAGAAGGAGTTTTGTTTTAGGTGATGGAACACCACTACTAGACTTTTCACATTTTTAGGGTGCCAGAGTTACTACCCCCCAGCTTGAAGCAACGAGACAATCTATCAGACCAAACTCTACTCTTCTTGCGAGTCTCCTGGCCTTCATGATGAGGATCTCAATGCAAATGCAACTTAACTGCAGATAACAACTCGCCTTCATAACATATGAGTCACAGCGGTGTTAAATAGGTCAGGAGCCAACCAGGGAGCACATTTAGGTGATGAACGTGCCCGAAGGAAAATCCAAGACTGCACTTGAAGCCTCAGGGTGTTAGTGGACCCCGTGGCTGTGTCCTAGCATGACAGCAGGATAAATCCCATGGCTGCGCTGTTCTTGCCCCCAATGCCATGGTGCGGTGTCCACAGAAAGGATGTCGTGTTTTAGGTGATGGTGGGGTTAGGAGCGTGGGGTGCACAGCAGACGTAGCATTAGCTGTGTTCGGTCTGTGCACATCCAATTCGCAAAGCTGGGGCAGCTTTGGGAAAAAATGCAGCGTGGCAGGGTGACATAGCATCGTGCCATAGCGACCTGCTTAGGGACTGGCAAGTTACCATCTCCCCAGCGCCGCTGTATGGGCGCGCAAAAGCTTACCTCACATCTCGCCAGTTGTGCACCTCCTCTGCAGGGGGACAACATGACTGTAACTGGTTTTGCTTCCGTTTGCAACTGGTGGGTGTGGGACTTAAATGTTGCCACAGTTTCTTCTGGGAAATTGGGGACCACAAGGACAAGCTGTTCTTCATATCTTGTCCTATGCTGCTGTTTCATGAGCTGTTAAGAAACTCACGTTTTAACCTCCAAATTGCTGTGTTTTAGCATTTGTCAGTGCGGTTTTGTAGTATATTGGCTTTTTTCAGCTAAATCAGCGTAAGAAATTCCTGGACCCACCTGCACATTCCCACCCCTGGCTGGCTTGTTTATTATATCCCACCACTTTTTCAGATAAACACTCCCATCCCTTCTTTCTCTGCTCATTCAGAAGGTCTTGTGGCCCCACATCCATTCAGGAGCGTGCATGGCTGCCAGGTCTAGGACAGCATGTGCATGAAAGTGCTGTTGTTGGGATGTATTTCTCTCTTGCCTCTATCCATTCATGTGAGCATGGCCTCTCCTTTCTGTGTACTGCCCTTCACCCCACACCCACGCAACCTTCCTGACTCCAGAGAGGTTTAGGTGTTACAGAAGGAAGTTCTCCCTCATTTCGGTGGCTTTGGAGGACAACGGTGGACTCTGCTCCTCAGACACCATCACCGTTGGGACAGGTCAGTCCCTTCAAACGTGAACTCACCTCCTCCTCCTGCCCAGACCTGCAGGTGGAGCTTATGGAGGTCAGCAACCTCTGCCCCACTGCATCTCAGTGCAGATGCCAACCTGCACCCGCCAGCCCAGCCAGAAGGTAGAAGCTGCCCTCTGCAATGGGCAGCTAGTAAGCAACAGCATGCAGTGCAGCTGCCCGATTTTCTGCAGGATCTTCCAGTCATTATATTTTACTTTTCTGATGATTTCAAGAGGGCAGGCTAACTGAATTTAATATTTGTGCGAAATAGAAAGTTTACAGAGCTTTTCAAAGCTATAACCAAATAGATGCAACCGTAACTGGTGACCAAGAGCCATGTACTTAAAACCAACTAACTAACATATGCTAATGTGAAGCGTACCCCGTTTTGCTGAGAGTAGGTGCTAGGTGAAGCACAGGAACAGTGGGAGGAATAGGGCCCAACCTAGGCAAACAAAATGGAGAAATTTTGGAAGGGAGGCGGGGGGAGGGAGGTGGCTTGCCCGCGGTCATGCAGTGCTGCAGGGTGATGGCAGAGCTCTCCATGGGTCCCCCTCCTACTTAAATCTGCTGCTGCTCTTAACCTATGAGAAGATACTTGCTGGAGCTTCCCCATGTGACACAGAAAGCCCAGGGCCTGCCTAGAGGTCTTTTCCCTTCCTCCACATCTACAGCAATCATGAGGAGGAAAACCAGAGCATAGAAACAAGATGAATGCTAATGGTTTGGCTTCTTCATGTAAAGTTGTCCAGTGATTCAGAGCTCAGGGAGACGCTCCAGTCTCCCTGTGAGCCAGGGCACGGCGTTATGACCTGCTATTTGCTTGAAGAAGCACCAAACAACAGCCAAGTCGCTGCTGGAGCAAAGGGATCTCACTGACATGCAACCAGAGAAGTTGGTTTTTTACAAAAAATCTGGCAGTGTGTAAGGTAGCCCAAGAATGTACCGGCTTAAAATCTGACTCTTAGAAAAGCTGTCTTCTCTTCACAACTTCAGTCATGCTATGTTTCTCAGTTTTGGCTTCCACAGTGGTGTAAAGACTGGTTCTTGGGTGGTTGGGTTGTTTTCTGAGCTGCTGGACTGAATCCTACGTGGTGTCCTAATTCTCCATGCTCCAGGTGTGATATTGCAGTTATTGACCTGAATAGCGTAGCATAAGATGTCAAATTGGCTAAAAGGAGCTGTTGCTGCTGACACGTGTGTTTGCGACAGCTTTGCAGGGCTTTGACCTGGGCTTGGCAAGGGAGGGAAGAAGGAGTCCAAATACGCGTATCCCAAAAGGCTCACTTAATCACACCATGTGCTGTTTGTTTTGCAAAGAAAGGAATTAAGACCACAAGCCACCTCTGGTTTTTATCCTGTGGGGAGCTTGTAATATTTCCCTTTCCCCGCCTTGGCCTGGCTCTGCAGGGAACTCTCATGCCAAGCTAAATGGAAAGTCTGAGGTCTCCCTGTAACCGCTGCAAGCACAAGTTATTGCTTTGGAGCTCTTCGTGCCATCTCTCTTGAGAAAAGCTGCTCATGCTGAGGAGTTTGGGTTTCCCCCCCCTGCCAGTCTGCAGGTGTGGGGAGGCTGCTGGGGAACCCCCTGCACTCCAGCACCCCTGAAGCCCCCCCCAGCTCAGGGCATTCAGGGGCCCCTCATTTTCCAGCCCCAGCCAGTGTAAACATGGGTGGACGGTATCACATCTGAGCTGGAAACTCGGGGAGGATTTATTTTCCAAGATCCTAACAGTAACTGAGGTCTTTTCTGGCAAGTCCTCTGCGAGGACACGCCAGACGCCCAGTCAGCTGTGCAGCCCCGCATCCAGGAGGC
>NW_009260268.1:4018986-4026842 GCF_000687185.1 Egretta garzetta | reverse complement strand
TCTCTTTGAACAGGACCTCAAGCCTTAAGAGGCTGCGAAGTCCCACAAAGTTTGCAGGATGGAGGAGGAGGTTGAACAGAGGATATTTCAGGTCTCCTGAACCCCAAGGTGAGGCCTGTGGCTGTTGCAGGGCTGTCCCACACTTGCCGTAACTCATCAACGGCATGTTTGGGGCTTCTTTAATACACAGGGGAGGTGCGTGGTGTTTTCCCAGCCACCGCGGCTCAGCCCTATGTGTGCCATTGCCTTGTCGCCTGCACGGCAGGAGAGAGAGGGGCAACGCGGCAGAGGTCCCAGGGATGGGTGACGGTCGAAGTCTGCTCTGCCAGACCAAAGGTTTCACCCACCTCCTCTGCTTCCGTCGTCCTTCCTCCACCCCTCACCCTCAGTGTCGGCATACTTGCCTGCTGAGGGGCCGTGGCGGATAAAACCACCGCTGTGGTCTGATAAATAGTCACTCTGCTACTGTTTTCCCCTGAGCACAGCAAATCTTGACGTACACCCCACCCTGTTTATTCCACATTTTCTGGGAGCAAATGTCCTTTGGGCTCCCACCCCTGGAGTCCTCTGGGCTCTGGCTGATGCGTGCACATACTGCTGCGTTCATCATTTGCTGTGAGAGGTCTCCTGGTTTACAGCCCAGCATCTCCACTCTCCATCCGCTCGGTACCCGGGGGAAGCCCCATCTGGCGACGGCCCTAGTGGATGCCTCTTTTCTGCTGCCCGGTTAACGGTATCCAGACTCCAGCCTGGTCCAGGAAAGGATGCTGACAATTTCTGGTTAGCAGTTAAGCAAGTTTTTGAACTACATACACAATACCTGCATATTGTCTGAGGCATAAAAAATGGAGGGATAGGAGTACAAGAGGGAAATTTATTATCGGTACACATGAAATGAAACTATCTCAACTTCACTGTCCAAGCTGAGAAAAAAGGACACAAAGAGTATGATGAGTGACAAGGGAATAGGATTTTTTCTTTTTGCTCCTCTTTTAACCACCACGGATGCCAGCAGCAACAAGGATTTGAAAGATTCTGTTCGTGACATAGAGTTTTTAAATCAAGAATCTCTTCTTTTTCTTGGATTCAGTAGCTATCCATTTCTAAAATTGTGTGTTGGGAAGGAAAAGAGCACAAAAAAAGTCTGTGGTAATACTATTAACTGGCAGGGAAGGGATACTACGCTAGCAAGGACGGGCTGGAGAGGAGAGTGGGAACCGGTTTTTAATTTTCTCCTTCTTCATCTCGCTTTGTTTACTCACCGCCTGCAGGAAGGCTGCTATGCCAAGATTCTTCTCTTTCACACATACACAAAATGTTGTAAAAATCTGTGTTTGCTTTCTCCCAGTTAAAAAAAAATGGAAACACTTTCAAAGTGGAGAACCGAAAGTTTTCTCTAACACAAGTTCATGTGCTACAAATTGAAGCACAGAGTTTTTTCCTTCTTACTGGCTACAGCCTCACAGCTCACGACTAGCACATCCCTTACCAGCTGTTAGCAGTGGTAAGCAGACATTCATGTATCAAGGTATTTCTTTGCCCAGAGCAGAAGTCACAGCTGATGAACAGAAAACTGCCAGAGGCTCGTACCCTCTCTAATGGTGTGGGCAGCAGCTTTGCACAGCTTTGCACATCGTTTTTGTCAGGCCCTCTGTAGTGCTTGGAGCTGCCCTCAAGCCGTACCCAGCTGTGGGTGGTCAGGAGTCCCAGTGTGGTCCCTCAGCCCACCGCTGCCACTCAGTTCAGGAGATCAACCAACAGCCGAAGCTGGATGCTTTGGAAGCAATTTTTGTACACCCCAGTCCTGGCCCCGTTATGAAATCACTGAATTAAGAGTTTCACGCTCTTATTAAATTAATCCCCTTCAGGAAAAAAAAAAATGCTGTGTATAGCAGAGATTTTTTCTGTGCCTTTTGATGTGATCCTACTTGGATTACGAAGTCTCACCTGACATAGGCTAAGGTCTTTCTGCTTTGGATCCGCCTGGTGTTGGAGGTCATAAAAAAATGGAAAGACTTTGCCAGCAAGCTCTTCTGGGAATATAGATCGTCTGTGCACATCTTGCAGGTACCGTTTTTGCTTGGGGGCCTGCAGATGGCAGGGCTGCTTTGCCCAGACCAGAGCTTCCCCCCTGACTTCTCATGAGCCCTGGTCTTCTCCAGGCCACTTGAAGTTTAGCACAGGGGTTTTGTTTTTTCCCCTGAGGTCTTTCTTTTCAAAGCAGGGCAGACTCGACCCAGCAGGGGAAGAGCAGAGCAGGGCATACATGGAAGCGGGCAGAGCTGCTCACAGCAGGCTGGACTCAGTCCTTAGGGACAGCAACACCACGATATCCGCTCTGGAGTGGGAATGTGGTGCTTGTGACTTCAAAGTCCTGGTCTCTTCCTCCTCACGGCAGGCAGCATCAGCAGAGCATTTCCCAGGGCAAGTCATCCAGCAGGTCTCCAGGGGGGTTGGAAGTGGGGTGAGGAGCTGGGAAATGAGCAGGTCTGGGCCAGCATTTAGGTGACTCTTCAGGCAAAGGACCAGTGGAGGAAAGATATCGTGGGGAGGGCAGGAAGGGGGGAAAGGGAACAGCATGTCTCACTTCGGCTGTTAAAACCTACCTACCTGTGTGCGCACAGCTGTTTGCGTGGAGGAACTTAACTCTTCCCCAGCCTGTATAGCCCCATGGCAGCCTGTGCTTGCACCTGCACACCTGGCTCCTGTCACTTCCTGGGGAATGGGGACATCATGGTGGGACATGGGAGGAAAGGTCTCACCATAGCGCCAAGGCATGTGTATAATATTACATAGTATGGTACGTTTAGCTAAATGCATGTACTTATGTTTGTCATCAGGTGGATACCGCCTGGGTACAGATTATGGTACCTTTGCTGCATTGGCTAATATACACACTGTGGGTTCTCTGATAAATCTGATTTCCTCAGTGCAGAGATGGTTCATCTCTCTTTTGTTGCCCGATGCACCAGGTATGGCATTGCATATCTGCCACACACTGCCTCTCTTATAAACAAAGGATCATCGAGTGTCTCAGAGAGCATTTTCTCATGTAGATTTAGAGGGAGGTGGTCCCTGTATGCTATGTCATGCCTACTGGTGATCCGGTGTGCTGCAGGTCAGTGAAAGACCACCAAAGAAAGAAGGCGACATTCCTGTAGCAAATGCTACAGGAGCACATGCTCTGGTTTGCAAATACCGCATACGGTCAACGTAAAGTGCACAGCACTCAGCATTACTGTGTTGTTGTTGTGGGTGGCCAAGTGGCTATGTGTTTTGTTGGTTTGTTGTTGTTTTTTTTTTTTTTTAATTTAATCTTTGTTTTGCATAGATTCATCTGAATGCTGACAAAAGTGCCTGGAGATATGGGAGTGTGCTTCAGACAAAGCCAATGCTGTAAGAAGGGTAGTGTCCAAGTAAACTGTAGCACGCAGACTTGCAAATGCTTTTGCTGGCTCTCTTCCAGAAGGATACAGCAGTTATCATATTCCTGGGAACTATAACCTCTTTGTTTTCCTCTGTTGCTTTAGGAAGGGGTGCTTTCTACTACAATTGCCGTGAATTTAACTAATGACATCTGTATGCTAAACTGCTTTTTGCCCTGTTTCTACTTTGGTAACTCTTAAGATAATGTTTGATTCCAGAGGAAAGCTGCAGTGATGGAACCAATAATAAATTCAGACTGTCTAATACCATGTTGCTATTTTGATAATCATTAAAAAGGAGATCACCAGAGGTCGTTTTCTCAGGATGGAGAAAATAATAACTTACAACAGCGGATGTAAAGAACCCGGGTTGCACGGTGACTTAAAAGAAATTCGAGAAGTGATCTTAATTCTGTGTATGAGTGTCTCTGAGGGGGAGAAATGCCAGCTATTGCAGGGCTTTTTAATCTAGAGAGCAAGGTGCAGAATAGCCATGGTTGAAGATTAACAAAGGTCAAAAATAAAATTAGAGACCAGGCATACTTTCTGAACAGTTGTTTACTGATGATGATAGATATTGGGATGAGCAACTCAAGGAATAGATTGGTTAGTTGGGTATTGATGTCTTCCAAGGAGGTCTGGGGTCTTCCTGGGACAGATGTGAATGGCTCCAGACAGCATTAAATGGTCATGTCCTTTGGTCTGTCTGCTCATCTGATGTTCCCTTCTGGCCCCGTGAACCAGGGATGTCTGCAATGAAAATTGATGCCTTATAGTCTTCCAGGCCTCTTTTTCAATATAAAAAAGAGAGTTGGAGTCCGTGGAAGAATGAACTTGCCTGCTGTGGTGATCAGAAGAATACTGTCCTCTATATTAATGCACGCAGTTAATTAAACTTCACAACAACGCTACAAAGAACAATCTCCATTCTGTTCCTTAAAGAGGTAGGCAAACTGACAGCAGACCTTAAGTCCTATAGGGACCTCACATCATCAGCAGCTGGAGCTCATTGTTTCTGTATGAAGACTAGACTGTGACCTAACAGCTTCAGCACTGACCTGCAGGTTTCCCAGGCTGGCATCAGTTGCCTGCCTGAAGTTTAGCAGGTTGATACATGCTCAGGAGTGCATCAACTTCAAGAAGCTGAAGAAATGAGAAATGGGATTGTCCTGTAAGTAGGAAGGCTGCAGTTTTGATGCACTACAAAGGCTTCCTTCTAGCTCTTTTTGGACTTGCAGAGAAGAAAGCACTTGGCAGCCTCAGGAGGACAGATTACTGCCCATCCAATCCACCAGTTTTCCTATAGTAAACCTGTTTGGTTTAATATGTTGAATAGTCACTGTCACAAATTGGGACTGCTTTTCTGCGCTGGGGAGGAGGAAATGTTTTGCATGACTGAAATACTTCGCAGTAGGGAAGGAGACTTCAAAATCCATTTTAAGGTCACATGTACCCAAAGTATACAGAGTCCTCTGCTCAAAATGGTGCTTTTTCAAAACAGGCATACCAAGGTTATTACAGTTCTGATCACCATGCTCAGCCTCACAAAACAGCCTGTTATCTGGATCCTTGCAATATCGTGACTCACCAGGTAACCGATGACAGTGTCTCACACATGCATCAGTCATTGCTTTTTAAGATACAGAAATCGTGAACTCCCAGTACAATGTAATCTTCTTCAACATTTCTTTTTCCCACTTTTGTTAATTCACCTGCAGATTAACTCTTAAAATACTTTATCTTCTCTTCTGACAATGTTGAGAAGTGGAAGACATCTCTTGGCTATTATATATTAGTTTCTTTTAATATAAAGTTGCCCAAGGGCCCCCAAGATGCAGTAACAGGGCTGAAAATGTCTGATGAAAGCGTGTCGATTTAAAAAAAAAAGCTAACAATAACAGAAAATAAAAGTAATATATAAAGGTTTTAGCCTAGTTTTTGCTTGTTTGCAGAAAAACAATGTACCCTATGAATAAAGAGGAAATGTGACTTTCCCAAGCTTTATTTTATGTTTCCAGATCGTACTCTTATCCCTTCTCATTCACAGACTGCTTCCCGCAGCTCTCTGGGTCTCTGCACTGGTAGGTACCTTAAATGGCCTCAGACTTGGCAGATGCTGCGTGTGGAGAAGGAGCCAGGCGTCAGCCAAACATGTGGCACCCACGCGGGCTGCCGCTCCCGTGGTTTGTGTGTGGGGACTGGGTATGGCATGTTGAGCAGGCCACAGGGTGTAGGATTTGTCTCTTTTGGCCTCAGCTGTCTAAAAGTTGGCTGTCTGAAGCTTAAGCGAATGATGTGATCTTTCTCTACAGTTAATAGGGAGCAATATGCACCTCCAGAGGGTGACTCCTCCCGGATACCTTAGATTCCTATCTTAAGACAGCATTAATTGCTTTCTAGAGGTGCTTCTTCTTCTCCATCAACTGTGAAGGGAACACATGTGGCTGACAAGCTTCAGCAACTAACTTTTAGGTGGCTGAACTGGGGGATGTAGAGAGCTGCTTAGAGGAACTCAATAAAAGGTAACAGAGTCAAGAAGATCGTATGAGCGGTTGCAAGGTAAGAGGCTCCCGAGTTCAAATCAGGCTTTTCAGCTGACTTGCTGGATGATCCAGTGGTAGCAGTGGTGGTGCTGGTGGCATCCTTCTGCTGGAGACACCAATCTGATTGTACTGTTTTTTTTCTCCGCCCCCAAAGGTCGCCACTGCGAGGTCCATCAGATGATTGGAAACTACATGTGGGACGAAAAGAAAAACATATCTTTTGATATTGGAGTGAACAAAGAAAGCCTGCTGCCTCTCTGGTGGGATGGATCAGAGCCTTTGTGGGTCACAATGACAAAAGAAAACAAGAACGTTTCCATGTACTACTGGCCAGGTTAGTATGTCAAAACTTGCTACCATCTTAACGGTGCATCTTTACATCTAAGCACTCCATGCGCTGTAGGATGTCTCTTTAATACATTTCTGAAATATGGACAAGACTTACGAGTGCTTTCCGAGCCACTCATAGAAATGAATTATCTTTTCTTAGGCCATGACAATTTGCATATGCTTAGAAAGGAAAAGGCTGAAGGTTGGAGGTAGCTTTCCACCAAACATTACCTTCAGGAGGGTGCTGGCTTGCAGAGTATCCCCTCCTCTGCTAACTGCTCAGTCCTTTTGCCCACTTGTAGCTTCTGCTATGCTGAATGTTGCTCCATGAATAGGTCAATTGTAGACCATGTCACTGATCAAAATTAAACAGTAACCATCCTCCCTCAGTGCTTGTTTGGTTTTAACCTGGAAATTAGTAGCTGAGAGCTGAAGATCATCTACTCTGTGGGAACAGTGCAATCCAACTGAAAGCAAAGCATCCTTTGGTGAGCTGGAGTGAGCACTCTTGTCCTCCTTCATCATTAACTCAGCTGAGGTCCCAGTTGCTCTGAGCCTGAGCCCCATTTGGAGGGACTTGGCCTTTCTGTTCCTCATTTGTTGGATATTGGACCATTGATATCACTAGGGATGTATAATATAAAGAGTCCTTTTTTAACAAATAGGAGTACACCCTTAGGCTGTCCATTTAGGCACCCACATGGAAATAAATGTTCCAGCTGTGCAGCCAAACCAAATCCCTTGCAAGGTACCCAGCTTCTCAAATTTTTGACCTTTTAACTCTGCTACCTAGGCAGACTTTGACCTGCTCAGAACGCTGGTTGGGAGAGTCCTTTGGGAGATAGTCCTGAAGGGCAAAGGGGTCCAGGAAGGCTGGGTATTTTTCAAGGAAGAAGTCTTAAAGGCACAGGAGCAGGCTGTGCCCATGTGTCGTAAGACAAATCAGCAGGGAAGACAGCCGGCCTGGCTGGACAGAGGTCTACTACTGCGACTAAGGAAAAAAAGGAGAGCTTACCAGTTCTGGAAGAAGGGGCAGGTAACCCAAGAAGAGTACAGGGATCTTGTCAGGTCATGCAGAGAGGAAATTAGAAAGGCAAAAGCCCAGCTGGAATTTAACCTGGCCACTGTTGCAAGGGATAATAAGAAAATGTTAACAGCAAAAAGAGAGCCAGGGAGAACCTCCATCCTCTAGTGGATGCAAAGGGGAACATTGCCACTAAAGATGAGGAAAAGGCTGAGATACTCAATGCCTTCTTTGCCTCGGTCTTTAATGGCCCGACAAGTTATCCCCAGGGTACCTAGCCTCCCGGGCTGGAAGATGGGGACAGTGAGTGGAATAAACCCCCCCTAATCCAGGAGGAAGCAGTCTTTGACCTGATATGCCACCTGGACGTCCACAAGTCTATGGGGACGGATGGGATCCACCCAAGAGTGCTGAAGGAGCTGGCAGAGGAGCTTGCCAAGCCACTCTCTATAATTTATCAGCAGTCCTGGATAACAGGGGAGGTCTCAGATGACTGGAGGCTGGCAAATGTGATGCCTATCTTCAAGAAGGGCC
>NW_009260268.1:3972832-4018325 GCF_000687185.1 Egretta garzetta | reverse complement strand
GCTGAATATGAGCCAGCAGTGTGCCCAGGTGGCCAGGAAGGCCAATGGCATCCTGGCCTGTATCAGGAATAGTGTGACCAGCAGGACAAGGGAAGTCATCGTGCCCCTGTACTCGGTGCTGGTGAGGCCGCACCTCGAATACTGTGTTCAGTTTTGGGCCCCTCACTACAAGAAGGATGTTGCATTGCTGGAGCATGTCCAGAGGAGAGCAACCAAGCTGGTGAGGGGTCTGGAGCACAAGTCATACGAGGAACGGCTGAGGGAACTGGGGTTGTTTAGTCTGGAGAAGAGGAGGCTGAGGGGAGACCTGATCGCCCTCTACAGCTACCTGAAAGGAGGCTGTAGTGAGGTGGGGGTCGGCCTCTTCTCCCTGGTAACAGATGATAGGACGAGGGGGAATGGTTTGAAGCTGCGCCAGGGCAGGTTTAGGTTAGATATTAGGAAAAACTTCTTCACTGAAAGGGTTGTCAGGCTCTGGAATGGGCTGCCCAGGGAAGTGGTAGAGTCCCCATCCCTGGAGGTATTTAAAAGAAGGATAGATGAGGTGCTTAGGGACATGGTTTAGTGGTGGGATGTCAGGGTTAGGTTAAAGGTTGGACTCGATGATCTTAAAGGTCTTTTCCAACCAAAGTGATTCTATGATTCTGTGATTCTATATGAGTGTCCTCACATGTGTAACTGCAGGCTAGAGGAGGACATGTTAGAAGAGCTGTACTGAATGCAGCCAGTGCCAGTGGGTAGGGCTGTGGCAGCTGGCTCACACCACGGTCTCCCGGCCAGCTTGTCTTCTGCATCCCAATGCACGTGTGCCTGGTCACGGTCTTCCCACGCAATGTGGCTGATGGCGTCCCATAAAAAAAAAGGCCACAGTTCTCAGGAAAGGGAAGCAAGAGTGAACCAAGATGAAAAAAAACATTGAAAAGCCATCCAGAGTGTTTCTACAGTATTGAAGAGCGAAGAGATTGAAGGGTGACACTATTGCCTTATGGACTCAAAGGCAGTCCGAGGGACTGGAATTGCAGACTAGATATAATGGTTTGGATCAGCCCTCAAAAAAAACCTGCTTCTCATTGGCAGTCACCTGAGTGAACTAAGAGTAGGATATAGAAGTTACATGAAAATGTAGAAATTCTTCTGAAGGTTTACAAAAAGACCTGTTTCTGCAGACTATTCATTTTTAACTACTAATGTAACTGCATGGAATAGGCATAATTATGAACTGAATAGATGTAACAGTCTACAGAGAGCTACTGAAATCCAAATAAACAGTATCGCTTTCCGTTATTGCCTTTGGACTTCACTCCTTCATGTTGCCCTTTGAGCAGCGTCTCCCAGGGAGAAGACATATGAGGTGTATGTGTATCCCTGTATATGTATGTATACCCCTCACACTTATCTATCTACCGTTTCCAGTGGAAAATTGCAAGGAGCAATAGAGCCTCCCTTTTCCCAGTGCTTATGCTGCCAAGTGTATGCTTTGGCTCTCTTGTGACACAGAGGGGAATTTTTTTGCGCGGATCTGGCATTTTAGCTGTGGATTGTGACATGTACATCTGTCTGTCATTAATTATTTATCTGTGACAGACAACCTTTGGCAAAGTCATCAGTGCCTCCTAAGCGCATGCTTATTTTAAGGGTGTTCATGGTCTCAAAGGGCACACTGGCCATATGGGGTCAGGCATAGGGCAAGAAGCGGGGTGAAATGTAGAACTATTGAACTAAAACACAGGGCAGCTGGGCTGCAGTAGGACTCCAGGTGTAACTGGAGTGAACAGAAGTCACCCCAAATGCAGTTGTATTTATTAAATTTTCCCTATATGATTTTTGAAGTGTTTTCTAGCTCCATAGTAAGGATGTAATCCTTATTTCTAGATGTATTATTTTAAAGCTTTAATTCTTTAAAAGGCATTTGACTGGGGAGCAATGCCAAACAAAATGAAAGAAAAAATAAGTGTTTAATAGCCAGGGTGGGTGAAGGTCCACCACTGAGTATGGTCTGCTATTAGTGATTAACTTTCCAGCCTGAGGATATACTGCTACTTAGTAATGAATCTTGCAAATCTGATAAAGATCCGAACAGGAAAAGTTTGGGAAACTGTTAACAGGAGCAGCAATGTTCAGCCAAATTCATCACAATTTGTCCTGGAAGGTGCTATTTTCTCTCAAGCCAGCAGTGAAGACAAACGAGACTGATCAAACGTAGCAGAAACGCGTTGCGAATGACAGCGAGCTCATTCCCAGGGTTAACTTACACCACTGCCATTTCCTCCTCAGAGCCAGTTCCAAGCTTTGCAAAGCCAGAACCCAAAATCTGCTGCTTCGTGTTCTTCCCTGTGTTCCTCTCTCATGCATAGTCAGTGCTTAAAGGCAGAAAATCCAGACCCCACCAAACAGGGACGCAGAGCAGGAGGGCTGTCGGATGCGAACGCCCATCCATCACAGCTTTATCTGTGAGCCCAACATAAACACAGCAAAGACAACTCATGAGCAGAATTCATCTGGGCTCTCCTGCCTCTGGAAGCAGAGGAGCCAAAATACCCTTGTGCTGGAGGTCCCAACTGCCACTTCTGCCAAAATATAAGCACTTGGCTTGTAGGGACATATTTCTCCTTTCTTCACGGCATTTATTAGGCAGTTTCTGCTCTTCAAGGCATTCCGGGGGAACAAGGCATGTGTCCTGTGTATCCAATATGTTTGATTGCTAAGTAAAATGCAGCAGCTAACACTGTATGTGGGGTGAAATGCGCAGCCTCACGCCCAGGTTGCCTGTCTGAAGCGCTGCTGCTCCAGCGGATGGAGAAGCCCCAATTCCTGGGGAACAAGTCATGTGTCCTGTGTATCCAATATGTTTGATTGCTAAGTAAAACGCAGCAGCTAATACTGTATGTGGGGTGAAATGCGCAGCCTCACGCCCAGGTTGCCTGTCTGAAGTGCTGCTGCTCCAGCGGATGGAGAAGCCCCAGAGGAGCACGAGAGCATCCCGGCGGTACCGCCAAAGTCAGAGCTTAATAGCGCTCCCCACGCTCAGCCTGGTGGGTGATGCCATCCCAGACCCTCTAACTCCTTCGCTTGCTGGCAGCCTATGCAGCCGCGTCAGCTGAAGTGCAGTGACATCTTTTCTAAACACTGAAATGAGAGAAAGGGGAAAAAAAAGACTCTAAACCCAACTTTTTGCCTTTTGAACACAACATTTACGAGACCGCGGAGTGAGTCTGGAAAGCTTTCAAAACCTTCTGTTATGACATGAAGTGTCCGACTGTTAAATCAATGTTTAGAAATGCAATTTAAACCTGGCAGAGGTTCAGGTCTCCATGTCAGATAGATAAAGAGGAGCCTATATATCACGGCAAAAGAAGCCCTTATTCTTCCTCCAGTAGCTCAGGTTTTTAAGTAAAGGTTTAGCATCATACAAAACTGTGCAGAAAGGTATCTCAACATTACATCTTAGTAAATGCAGCTTATCTATTTGTAGTTTAACCAAGAAGAACTTAACATTCCCTCTGTCTGGCTCCAAATCTTTTTAAATTTCCTTTCCCATAATCCTTAAATGAGAAAATTCACCATCTGTCCTGGTCTCTACCAAAATGAAATTTAAATATTAAAGGATCTTCATGGCCAGTATTTTGGAACTGTAACAAGGCTTAACATCAAAAAATCCAATTTTAAGTTCTGTTCATCACAGAGGCTAAAAAAAAAAAAAAAAAAAAAAAAAAAGGAAGCTCTTGGTATCTAAGCAGCCTGAATTTTCAGTGTTACTGCCAATGAACTGCACACTTGAAGACCAATATTTAGTGGCCAAAATTATTTCTAATTGTTGCTGCCTCTGTTGTCTTTTATGCCATACACATCACGTGACAGTCTAGAAATAGCAAAGATATCTGAGCAACTAAAATATCCCAGATCCCCAAGAGGTTAATGCTTCCAGTTAAAATTATCTCGTGAGTAATTTTGAGGAACGTTATCTGAGAAAATTATAATCTGATGTCAGAGGAAAAAAGAGGCAAAATCATCATATTAGTCATTGGCTATGAGCAATCATCCACCCAAACTAAAATACTAGGCATTTCCAATGTATTTCTGAACACATCCTTAACTTCTTGCCTGGCTTTGGAGCCAATCTTTTCCCAGACTCATGTGTCAGAGGATAAATTGGCTCTGAAGTTCCAGTTCAGTCCTGAAATACAAGCAAAGCCCACAGAGGACTACCGCATCACCTCTAGCATCGGGCATAGCCTTTCAACATCCAGCGTAGCTGAAAGCCCATGTTTTGCCGCCGGTAGCACCCAGGATGTCATGCAGAAGACTGTAGCTGCACACCCCCAGGGCAGAGGGCAAGGGCTCCCGCTTCCTGGAGATGACTTCAGGTTATTCGTGGAATACGTTTTTTTGACGATTTGGTTAGGTAGCAGCTGGGACCTGCCTCTGTTAAGCAACATAAATTCTTGAAAGTGCTCTCTACAGATGTGTAGAAGTTTTACTGTGAGATGGTATGGACTTCTTGTCAAGTAATCTACGGGCTGTTCATCCAGGCTGCAGATTACTTTCCTGGTGGAGAGATAGATAAACACTAAAGTACCTCCATGCAGAAAGGGGAGGATTAAGTCATATAAATTTGGGGCAACAGGGGAAGAATGGTAGGCAAGCTTGGTCACACACTCCCACAACTTTTATAAAAATGTAGAGGTTCAAAATGATGTAAATATGTTTTTACAGAAAAGTAAATTAGTTGACTGCATTTTCTGTTTATTATTGCAAGTAATTAATTCTTACAAACAATTAATCATAGTAGATGGGGTCCCCTGAAAAACACAAAGAATATGGAGACCTGGGAGCCACTACTAAGGACCACTGGGTGAAGAGAGTGAATCTGTCAACGTGTGCTAGGGCTCTTTAACTTTTGGAAAGGGTAGCCTCCATCTGACTTACCTGGCTTTCTGCAAATCAGTGAAGATTTTCCTAAGCTTAAATATTTAAGTTTTTCTAGCCTTGCATGATACTCCTGAGAAGTCACGATCAGAAGTCTCTTAGCCAGCGTAGCTGGCAAGCGATGTGCCTTTCCCTGTGTCCCCAGTACGGCACCTCAGCGATGTGAGCTCATGTGGGCTGAGATGCGACACACTGACAAATTCTCTTTACTTGAGTGTCCCAGTAAGCAAACCCCCGTAAATCATCTCTGAAAGTAGCTCTGCTTGCTCTAGTGCCCTCCCTGTACTTTCACCTCCTGTGCGACCTTCTCCACCCCGCTCCAGCATCAAGTCAACTTATGACAGTCCTTAACGCCTGTTCCTTTCATCTCAAAGAAGAAGCAAAGGGACCCAAATGTAGGCATATTCAGGCTATGGCTTAGAGCTGCCTTTTTAACATGACTATGGCTGTACACAGAGGCCGTTTTGCAAAAGATCTCTTCTTTTTTTTCTTTCCTCCTTGTGCCCCAGGAATACACCAGAAAATGCCTCACTGTGATGGGAGGACTCTGGGGCTCTCGAAAGATAATTTACATGAATCCAGTGTTTCTGAAAGCACACTTCTTTTAAATATTAATGTAGCATAGTACAGTAGCTTAGTAACTAGAGAGCAAAGGGGCAAAAAACCCCACAAAAACATGTTTTTGTGTGTTCAGGGCCATGTTCTCCTGTAGGATTTGTTGCCATAAATTTCTGGGCCATGAAGTAGACTGTATTTTGCAAGGAAGGCTGCAAGTTACCAAGAGAGTTAATTGGTTTATACTGTTTTAATAAGCCCTCCTGGGACACAGATTTAATAGTAGAGTGCCAGTATCACATAATAAAATGCGGTTTATAGAGGATATTACGACGTAAGATACAGTGTGTCTAACTGGAAAGTATTTGCTGAACTTTCAGGGAACAATATCTAAATCTATTATGTTGGAAACCTGGAAATGAGGCTATGATGTGGCCACATAAAAATGAAAACAAGCTGGCGATTTAGGTGGAAACCATCTGCCACGAGAGAATCAAGAGTTTTATTGTGGGAAGGTCACACAGAGACCTTCCTTTTAGAGAGGGAAATAGAAGGATCCAATGTATGGTTTGCTCCAAGCACTCGTCAAACCAACCTCTCTCCCCTTTTCCCTTCCCAGCCACAAGGTTTCCTGCAGGGAAGGTGTAAGGTAAGTAATGTCACAGGGAATTTACAAACCTGAACTTGGACCCCACCGTGTGGGGTCTGTGATCAAGGTGAAACAGCAGAGCTTACCACATTTTTCGCTCGTAGGTTGCGAGGTCAAAATCCTTGGAGTCAGACCAAGTTATTGCCGCGAGTACTTCAGCGTCCCAACAGACAAAGACTTTGCGGATGCCATCAGCGATGCTTTGGAGTCTCTGCGGTACGTCACTAGACTTCTGCGGAGTGGGGTTTCCTCTCTCAAGGATGAGTAGTTGGGTTTACTGTCAGCCTTGCTCTAGGGAGATTTTCAGGATTGGCTTCCAGGTAGGAAGATGGGGGCTAAGACTGCTTTACAGTGCTGTCATAGAAACATGGCCGTAACAGAAATCGGCCCTTTTACATTAAGATCGGAGGGAAAGATGTGCTCCTCTTTTCATGTGTAGGTTACAACACAGAGGAGACATCCTGACTTACTGTTCCTAATTTGCTGTTTCAAACAACTTCAAGATCAGCCTGCATCTGTTCACTGACCTGCAAGAGCAGATTTTGAAATGCTTGGATTTAGAGAGAGCTCCTGGGAATTTGGAAATTCTGAAATTCAGCTCCGGTCACTTGTTTACAAGACCAATGCTTTGTCTCCTGCATTTTAGAACATCTCAGGCACAGTGATTTTGGAGCGGGCGTTCATTTTGTGCAAATATGAGAATAGAATAGAATAGAATAGAATAGAATAGAATAGAATAGAATGGAATAGAATAGAACAGAATAGTTCAGTTGGAAGGGATCTACAATGATCATCCAGTCCAACTGATGGGAATGAAGGGACTATATCTCTCAGACAACTCCTAGGAAAAAATGTATGCTTCACACCCAGCTTTCCAGTTCCACCATCTCTCATCCAAACATCAACAAGGGACAATTCCAGATAGGTTGTAAAATTGCATTGGCACGTGCAGAGCCAGTGTCTTATCTTAGCTATAACTAAGCTTCCTCTTTTAATTATAGAATCGTTTAGGTTGGAAAAGTCTTTTAAGAGCATCAAGTCCAGCCGTTAACCTAACCTTGCAATCCTACCACTAAACCATGTCCCCAAGAACCACGTCTACCCGTCTTTGAAATATACCCAGGGATGGGGACTTGACCACTTCCCTGGGCAACCCATTCCAATGCTTGACAACCCTGTCATTGAAAAAATGTTTCCTAATGTCTAACCTAAACCTGCCCTGGTGCAACTTCAGACCATTTCCCCTCGTCTTATTGCCCGTTACCAGGCAGAGACCTTGTTTGTTCCGTAATTTATCCAATCCTAGGATACACTTCTACTTTACTACTTGTGAACTGCCATAGAGATTTGAATCTGAAAGGTTTTGTATTCAGATGCTGAGTGTTGATTGTCCTTAAAATAAAGGCTTCAAAATGATGACAGCGCTGCTGGGGATGTTGCTCCCAGTTGCACACTGGGTCCTGTTGCACAGATGTTCACAAATCACAGTGTTGTTTACAGTGTGGGGCTTAGAGAGAAGCTGTCTCAGAACATGTGAGACATTTGATCCTGAAATGATTTAGCTTAGATTTTAAGAAAGTTGTCCGCATGTGACATGAGGAGGTCATATGTGCCATAGGAGGCTTCCTGGAGCTTCTGGGACGCTTCTAATTCAGTCAATAAAAAAGGGAATGGAAAACTGAATACAGACACCAGCTCTGACTTCTGGTGGAAACCCAGAATTACCATAGACAGCTTTTTGGTTGAGTATCATTTAGGGATGGGTCAAGATACGCTTGAAGCTTCCTGCCCGGTTTCTATGAAGAAAGGTGCATGAGGCTGCTCAGGACAGTTTGCAGCTTTGTAACTATGAACATGATTAAAAGTGAGGCACAAACTGTTAAAATCTCCAGCCCTTTGGGCTGCCCTTTTGGGTAGCTGGAGCCCACTGAAAACGTTTCAATAGCTAATTCACCCCAAGTCGCAAGGCTGCTTGCGGCTGCCTTCGGTGGAAAAGAATAAAAGGGTAGGGACACAACAGTGTCGGTGGGGCAGCTTGTAAGAGGTGAAAGGTGGTGATTTCAAGAAAAGAGCAAATCCCTGTCACCATGACATCTGCCATAAACACCAGCTACAGCCTGCTGAAGAGCCCAAACCCTACAGATTGTCCTGGAGCTGTGGGAGGTCCGGTCTCTGGTGTCCATTTACACACCATCCTTCTTGAATTTCTGTCTGGGTTCCTTTTCTTTAAACTAAGTGCCCTGTCTGCAGCAAGGCAGGAAAGAGGAAAAAGGAATGATCATTGATAAAATTAATAATCAGTTGTGGGTGTAAATACTGCAGGGACTTACAGTAAGAAAAGGAGGGTAGAGAATGAACAGATTAAAACTCAGCTAGGTTTTTCTTATCCTTTCTCTCATTCATCCTCTTTGTTTAGCCCTTTAAAATTTAGCAAACAATTTTCAGTGCTGCTGGGCCAGCCCATAAGAAATAAAGCCTCTGGAACGCCTTTATTATAGGTGTATTCATTTAGCAGGACTTGGCATCTTTGGGTAGAAGACTCTTGAGCTGCATTTTATCATCATCTACATCTTTTGCAATAGCTTCTGACTCCTGAAGCTGTTCAAAGGCTGGCTAATCCAGCCTGTTTCCTTTCCACACCCCAACTAATTGAAAAAGCCCATTAGGCTGAGGCTGGCACCAGCTATATGTGGGAAACCAGCCTCTGGCAAGGGCAGTCTGTCGCCTGGAGCAGTGCCTTGCTCAGTGCCCCTAATGGCAGGTATTAGTAGTTAATGAACTGCACTTATGCTCCCACCATTAGCAAACCTTATAGGGACTTTAAGGTAGAGGGAGTAACCCCTAATTGTGGCATGGTGGCCTGGGGGTTAAGCTGAGCTTGGGCACTGGAACGTCCTGACCCATCTTAACTTCACCAGGCTTGAGGGGAGTTTTATCAATGCCCTCTGCAAGGGCAGGAGTACCTAACTTGTCAGGGAGCCACTGAGCTCCTCTTGCAACCAAAGGAACCCATCCTTCAGGGATATTCTCCAGTCTCTTCAAACAGGTGCTTTGAGACCATTACTTAGACCAAAAATGTTCAAAACTAAGTAAAGCACCCATTTTTTGGCAAGTAAAACTAAAACCTCCCTTATGTCTTTTCCACAGCTGTAATTTAAGGGCTGTTGTAATCTACCTACCTTACTGGACAGGTGTCATGAAGTTTGCACAGTACTTGCAAAATGTGTTGGTAAAATATAAAACACTTTGTGGTGTTGCCATCGATACCTTCCAGCTTTCTTCGGCAAGCTTTCCTTAGCCACTTCTTTTGAAAGTTACTGGTGATGGGAGAAGACAGGACTAACACACAGTTAGAAAGACAGATTACTTCCCCTGTGCAAACTACGATAGAGGTGCCTAGTTTTCCTAGGAAAACAGGCAAAAATGGAAACAAAGTCCAACTCAATCTTACAAGCTCTGGGTGTGCTGTACCCAGCCCTGCGAACTCCTAAGCGTGCTGCATAACTGGAGCTTGTGCCACTGAAGTCATCTGCAAAGTTGAACGTTCATCCTTACGGCACTGAGCCCTCACTCAGAAATCTCACCACAGACTAAATAAGACAACTTGTTTTAGGCAATAAATCTCTTTCCTAGCTTCAGTCGATCAAAATGATCATTTGGTTACAGGTGAGAAGACACAAAGCAGTCTAAGTAGCTAATTAATACAGGCGCCGCAGCAGAAGAAAACTGTTTCAATAGGTTCAATGAGTGTGTATGCGATATAGAAATTACAGGGTTAAATTTTAGAAATTAATTTATGCCTAATGCGGATGGAAAGTAATGCTTAAAATGAAGCGGGGGGAGGGAAGGGCTGCTTCATTTGAATGATTTTAAAATCATGAAGAGTGAGAAAGAACACTGTTCCGCAGAGCCAGTGGTGGAGAAATTCCCACCACAGCAGAGACCTTCAGCTTCCTACAGGACTGCTCCTCTGAGGCCTTCAGCAAACAAATGCAAATGACGGACCCTAATTCATTCATTCATTCCCTCACCTCTGATTTTTTCTCTCCTGACTCCCTCATTACATCAGACTACTCAAGTGTCTTTAATCAGAGAAGCTGGACCTGTCAGGACATCACACAAAGTCTTTTTGTAGGGCTCTTGATCTGGATGAGGGCATGTATAATGGATGGCACACCCTGTCATATATTAAGTACAGTAGAGAAAGACCAGGTTTGAATTTCATGAGCATAGGTTTACGATTTTATCTACATGACTGCTCTCAGGGAGCTTTACAGTGAACTGTAAAGTGGTCATGAAAATGTAATTAAGCACTGATGTTTGTGCAATCCCCAGTAATTAGGCTGAGGGCATTCAGTGTAGAAACATGTGATCAACTAAACTTGTGCAACTCTGAGATTATCTTAGTTTCCCTTTGGTCATATTCCTGAGTAAGAACCCCATCTAAAAATCTCGCTCCAATTCATACCACTTGGCACTTTGTAAGGTCATGGAAGAGCCTGTCCTGAGTTGACCTTGGTGATTTGGAAGACCTCACACAAGAGAAAGCCAGAAGTGCCAAACTTTAATTAAAGCACATTTGACTGGTAATTCCCGCAATCCTTTTAATAAGGGCGTTCAGCACAGAAATTAGTATTTCTTCTGGGCCTTTCTTTGTCATTAAAGGAAAAGCCACCTTCCTAATTTGAAGAGGTAGTAGAGGGCTGCCAGGCCAGCCTGTGCTTGCACATGGCAGTCTCTACCTGGCACCTCCAACAGGAGTCTCAGGCAAACTCAGGAGACTCTGGGCATGAATAACGGGCCCAGCCATGAGACAGCGGGTAGGAAAGCACAGGCTGGAAGCAGAAAATGAGGGTTTGTGGCTCTGTGTGCTGGTGAGGACAATAATGTTGGCAGCCAGGAGGCCCCCATGTGCGTCAGCCTCTCACTCCTTTCCCTCCCTCCCACCTCCAGCAATGGCAGCGCCGAGATGGCTGCGGTGTATTACGAGCGCATCGATGTGGAAGGTCACCACTACGGCCCTTCATCCCAGCAGCGGAAGAACGCTTTGAAGGAGGTGGACAAAGCCTTGAGCAACATGATCAAGCTCATCAAGGTGAGTGGTGTCCGAAAACCCAGCACCTACGTGTGTTTGGAAAAAGCTTTAAAATCTGCTCTTTGTGGCACTGCTGAGAGCCTATTTAATGCCTGTTAATTGGATGCATTGGCTGTAAATTTTTATTTCCTGAGAAACAGAGGCTACCGAGATCACGTGGAAGTCAAGGCAGCATTTGCCTGATTTTTATTTTCGGCAATGGCATCATAATCATTCTAGTGGATTATTACACTGATAGCTCCGGGAAGCCATAAACCAATATATATGTTGCTCTGTTTATAACTTGTGTTGCTGGTTGGGCTTTATAGTAGGTGCACGAATCAAAACCACTTGCTTCTTAAGGTTTGTGGAATCAGACAATTAACTTTTATAGTGGTTTTTATGGCACCGTTCAGAACTCTGTACTTTAAACTTTGTTTTAAAAAGTATTATCTAAATTATTTTGCAGTGAGAAAAGGAGGATACCAAGCTTTTGGGTAAATGTCAATTTTATGAATATTTCTGGCTGATAAATGCACGTTGGATTTTTTTATGTGTTTCAGTGAGGAGAGTAATGCGTATTTCCAATTTCACTAAATTATAAAAGCTCTAATGCTAAGTGCATGGGAGGGAAAAGAGAAGCACCCCTGCCACAGGTGGTACCATGACAAAGTTGCTCTTCCCCAGCTATTTAGGCCTACAGATGAAGAACAGTTGGATAAAATCCTGCCTAAAACCAACTGGGACAACTGGTTTGTGGGACTGGGATGTAGCATCTAGTTATTTAGCAGAGGGGTGGATTTATTTTGGAAAATCCTTCTTTGACTCTTCCAGTACAGCAAGTGAGAGTGGATGTCCACCATTACAGGTGGTGGCAAAGCACGTTGCAGGGCATTTGTGGCCATGCTTCTTCTGGCCAGCTTCCAGGGGATTAAAATTTTCCAGCAGGCACAGACAGTGCGAAGCTCTTGCCCGGCCTTAATGGCTGTCATGTACTTGCTTCACAGAGCAAGGGCCTTCAGCACGACATCAATGTCCTCCTCTTCTCTGATCATGGGATGACAGACATCTCTTGGGCGGACAAAGTGATTGAGCTGAAAAACTATATCAATATGAGTGATACCATACAAATGAAGGACCGAGGTCCTGTTGTGAGCCTCTGGCCAGCTCCAGAGAAGCACGCAGAGGTAAGTACAGCTTATTCGTATTTATTTAGTTTTGTGTTTCCTTATTTTTATGACAATTGTGTCTTTTGTTTGCTCGTAACATCCAACTCCTGCTCTCAGACATGTGTAAAAATCAGCCTGAGGGTCTTCTCAGGAGTCACACTTGGATCCTGTGGCACTCTTGTGAAGCTGGTTTCTAAAGAGAAGTCACACCAGGCAAATTAAAAAGCATGAGCTTTCGCTGTTATTTGGCACAGATGTGTGCTTTCAAACCCCACCACTATGTGCTTCTGGTAAATAACTAAAAGATTTTTAGCTCAAAATCCATTTTTAGGATTTTATATATATATTAGTCAATTTATTGACACTCTAGCTAGGATTTTCAAATGATCTGGAGCAGGCCAGGCATTCATATTCCAGTAAACTCCCATAGAGTTTGAGGATTTAACTCCATTAGACCAGAATTACAAAATCTTTCTTGCAATATTCTCCTTTGAAGAATTTTGTTGAATAAGCATATTGGATTGAATCAACCATAAAAGCCCAAGGCTAGAACTGCAGGATTTTGAGGAGCAAATTAAAACAATACAGAAAAAAATTGGAAACCACTTGAAAAGAATGAAAATGCAGCATCTGTGACTAATATACTAGTTTGTACGTTATAGTTTAACCAGAAACCAATGCTTGAAAAGTCATTGTTGCTGTCCTCAGAATATAGATGAGTGGGTGTACAAAATGGGCAGTCCATGCACCAGGTGAATAATTTTGTTTTCTATATTATATTTTTGCCCATTCCAGTATATTGTAGCTTGTGCAATTTTTCTGAAGAGAATATTTGCTAATTTTTTGCGCCCAAACAGGCTCTCCAGGACTTGTATAGCTGTGATACTGTGAACATTTCAAATTAGTGCCAGAATTGAAAGTTGGCTTAGAGGCATGCGTAAGCAATTCACTCAGAGTTCCTGCAGGGAATCACAGGGTTCTCCTTGGCCTTAACTCAGACATCCCTATTTTTACAGGCCAGACCTTCAAACAAGGGCAAGCATAAGTTGCCACTTCACGCAGACACAGGGTTTCATCCCACAAAGCTCTTAAGCGCATGCTTCTCTCTCATTAAACAGCCTAATACTCCTACAGAGAATAAAGTACAATGCCTCGCACCATGGTTTTGTTTTCTTTCTTAATTTCTTTTTAGGACTTCTTACTGGAGTGCTGCTTCTTTAAGCGAAATAAAGTTGATTTTCTGTTTCCCGGTAGCTAGATTCCCGTATTCTTAATTGACTTTGAAGAGCCATGTTTAGGAATTAGATCACATCATAACGTAGTGTTTATCACCTTTAAGAGTTATCCCATGCTGAAGCATCAGAAGTACTGGTGAAACACCAGGACTACTCTCTAGTCCAGGTCATGGTGGGAGCATCTGGCACCCTGGTGCCACCCTTATGGCGACTGCAGATCGATGCAAATCTCTTGCACACATATACACACAAGGGGGACTTAGCTAAAAGGCTGGTGATGGGCCTTTCATTCTTTGCAGAATCGAGCTATTTAGTCCTGAAGATTATTTATATTTAAGCAAAAGAGCAATACACGCTCTGGGGAACCCAGTAACTGCCTTCTTTATGGCACATAAACCTCTTCTTTAGGCATTTAAAATATTTTTCTGAATAATTTGGGGTTTAACCATGTTTGTGTGATTATATTCCAGGCAGGATGATTAATATTAGTAAACCACTTGTGCCGTAGGTGTTGGCACTGGCTGATCAACCCCACAGCATCCTTATGAAGCAGATAGATAGATAACTAAGCACTATCACTTTGGTAGGGACTGACTGGTTAAGTGTAAGAAAACACAGGTGAGGTGGCATTAATTGTTCACTCAAGAGCACAAAGAGGGAATGAGTGGCAGAGGCCAAAGGCAGCATCCCTTTTCCGCATCTGTACCCAGTCCACGGGGTGCCTTTGAGCACCTTTCACCATTCAGCTTCTGTCTTCTGTGACAGTTTGGTTTCTGCTGGTCTGTCTCTGTAGGTTGATGTACTCACATGCATACAGTTGTGAGTGCGTGAATTATATATATAATACATTAATTCATGCGTTCCTATGCGTTTATGATCCAAGTTTTCAGAACCTCCTAAATCGCATAAGCAGGTTTTGCACAGCCATCCTCTTTGGACCAGCAAAGTCCCAGTCTGAATGTGTCGATGATGAGCCCTTAAAGGGGATTAGCCGTTTTACAAATTCAGGTGTTTCCATGTACCCATAGGTGTGTATATTACAGCCATACGGTGTCCTAACATTTGTTTTCTTTGCAGATCTATCAGAAATTGAAAGCTGTGGAACACATGCATGTTTATAACAAACAGGATATTCCAGCCAGGTTTTTCTACAAAAAAGGCAAATTTGTGTCTCCTCTAACTCTCGTGGCTGAGGAAGGATGGTTCATAGTAGAGGTAAAGCATAGAAGCAAAGTACTTAGACATGAACGTGAAAAGATGCGACATATGAAAACAATAAGGAAAATTCTATGCCGGGCATTGAGTTAAAGTGTTATGTCATTTACTTGGGCTGACTACAAAACTAATGTCAAATATTGCGGTGTGCAACATTTTCGGCAAGAGCCGAAAGGCATGGCAGCTCTGCTGAAGGTAGACAAAGTTAAATAGTCAAGACAGTTCTTTTTTCTGCATCGTTGTAAAGCAGGAGGAGGTTTTGTATTTCCCATTCCAGTTCTGTTGCTTTACTCCTCTTCCCCCGCCCATCTACCTTCACCTCAGACACAAAAAGAGTGTTTCCACTTCAAGACTTTACTACCCCTCCATTCACCAGTACTTTGTGGCAACTTTTCCTTCTGCCTGGCTTCCCACCCACCAGACTCTGTCCTAAAAATGCCCCATTTCTCCCGAGCCCTCCAGTCTCAAAAGGGTCAGACTGGGGGTTTACTCCTCAGAAATACTCAGTGCACACACTGAAACCTGGGAGCTTGTTAGGCAGAGAATGGATTAGGCTTGCACATCAAGAGATTTTTTTCATAGCGACTTATTTTGTTACTGTAAATTGTTGTTATTATTTTGTACTTCTATTGCTATGAGCATCTCCACGTTACAGATGTTATCTGCACCTCACTGCAACAGAAAGAGGGTGAGGCAACTTAGATATCTTCCAAGGGGGTAAACTGAGGAGCAGTACTAAGTGATTTGCCCAAGGCCATACGTTAAGTCAGTAAGTTGGTGACAGAACCAAAGAGTCCTGGGCGTTTTCAGTGTCCCAGCATTGCCTTGCAGATTACTGTAACTCAGTTGAGCATCTTCTTTCATGACCCTCAGAGCTACTGCTCACCAGGCTTTGCTCAAGACGGTCCACACCACCACATTTCTCACTAGCCAACCTGATTTGAGGATAGTAATTTCTACAGCTGAATAAAAATGCACCTCTTACAAAAACCCGATTGCTTTTGAGCACGGTTGGGTGAGCACCACATTTCTGGTTTAAAAAAAAAAAAAAAAAAAAAGTATAAAAAAGCCAGAGTTAAGATTCAGACACATAAGTAGGAATCTGAAACATTTTTTGCCAAAAAAGACAACTAAACTCTTTTGTACCGAAGTTCAACACAGAACATTTTTACATATTCTGTAAAAAAAAAAATGCACTTAAAAAAAATCGTTGAAACACTGACAAACCTTAATAACAGTGCAGCAAACACTGCTGCTATGGTAATTATTTCTGTCTCTCTGCCCATTCCTTCCCATTGTTTCTGATTTTCAAGAATGTCCTCTCATTAATGCTGTCAGATTTTCCTTCTCCTCAGTACATTTTCATTATCTGTGAATGGGATGTGAAAATGAAAGTTTCCTGTCATATTTTTAAAGCAATAATTGAGCCTTCTATTATACTTCCTGCCCAAGCCACTGAAGAGAGGATGTTCAGCTCTTCCCTATCATGCTCGTGGGGTGTTTTAACTCTCTGTCGGCTAGTGGATGGCTATAAGCTGTTTGAAAAAGGGGATTTTTTTTTTGATTTTTTTTTTGTGTGTGTGAAACAAAGGGGATGTATCTGGAAAGCTGTTGGGTTTTGGTTTTTTTTTTTTCCCCAGCAAGGAGCATAGGAACAAAAGCTCATCCACATTTCAGTTAAAGCAGGATGCGAAAGGATTTCACGCCCCTCCGGCTGTATCGAAGCTGGTCTGCTGATATTATCTTGTTCCCTCCACATAAGCGAGCGGTCCCATCTGTTGAGCAGAATTTCCCCCAGCGACTCCACTGCGTGCAGCAGCGGCATTAGCCCTCAGGGCTGCGTGCTCACCCTGTACCCATCCCAGTGTACTCTCCCAAGTTTTAGGGAACAGTTGCTGTGCAGCTTCTCAACATGCACATGCAGGGAAAAGTCCTTCGTCAGCAGGGCCAGACACGCCTGCTTCATCTCTGAGGAGCAGCGCTGGCCCAGGCTTAGGCTGAGCATGAAAAATGAATGTCTGGGTTGAGGCTTCTGTCCCATTTGGGCTTGCCAAGGCAGGCACGTGGGGGTGCTGCAAGGCACCCTGGTCCCAAAAAAGCTCCAGGGCTTTGTGAGGTTTGCTGTAAGGCAGAGCCTGATGCTCTAGGGCAGTGCTGAGATGTGTGCACAGCCCTTTCCCTCAAGCTGCTGCTGGTTAAGGGCTCCGTTTCGCAGGCCCTCACTTCAGCTGCAGTTATGAAAGAAAGTAGTACGTTTTCTGACCCAACCAGCTGCTAAAATAATGGAAACGACTGCGCCTTTGACTGCACCTCTAGCTGCGAGTAGGTACGTCCTGGTGTCTGGCTGGGTGATAGAAAGGCAACTACCTCCTGCATTTGACATTCCTGGGGAAGCAGCTGGGTCCACAGCATCCGACAGGGCTGTGCAGGGGTGTAGCTTCGGCAGTGTCACGATACCACCAAAGAAACACTGCAGGTTCAGTGTGACTTGGCTTGCCTGGAGCTGATGCTAACAAATGCCGTAAGGGTTGCCTAACCGCGAGCAGCCAGGTGACGACTAGTCCCCGGGGACGGCAGTAAGCATTGCCCCAGCGTAAGGAGGTGCTATGGTAGGAAGAGGAGAAGGTGTCTGTTTTCCCCTTGGCTTGCTCTGAGCACTGTCAGTGAAATAGATGGGGACAAGGAAAGAGATTTAATTTGTCAGCTGGAATTGTTTAATTATCAGGTACATCTGCTGACTATTACGTACGAAGAAACACAAGGGATACTCTGGGGGTTCCCCTGGAAAGCAGTCAGAAGAGCTACACCTTGTAGCCATAATCGTGGCCATCCTCAGTGCTCCTGCGCACGGTCAATTTTCTTCTTGGGCAGAGAAGGAAAACAAAAATCAGACAGAATAAATGTTTGTAAAAGGAGAGGGATCCTCAGTCAATCTGCTTCAGCATCTGCAGGGGTTGTGGCACCACTGGCCTGGGGTGGGAACGCGGGAGACTCTGTTGGGGCATCTACTGTGCTCCTGTGACAGAGTGGGAAGCCCTGGCCTGGCTGCTGTAGGGAACTGTAGCTCCTTCTCTGTAGCCATCGGATAAATTAATGCCGGCAGTCTAACGAACTGTCAGCTGATGTTCTTTATCCAAGTGAAATTCCTGCCATAGTTTTGGGGATATCTGGAATGTCACATCTGCTGCCATCCCTGGGGAGCATGGGACAAGAGAAACCTCCAGAGAGGGTTGGTCCAGCATTTTGAGCAGCCCCTAGGGACCACTGCTCCTGAGTGGGCCAGGACATGGCACTGTTGGAGGTAGCCTGGTAAGAGCTGTTAATACGGAGCAGGAGAAAGTAATGAAGGAGTTTAAAAGTATGACTTCAGTGCAATATAGGCAAGGAAAAACAAGAATTATGACGAATTACTAAAGCATGGACACCGAGCAGGGAGAGAAAACTGGGAGTGGTCTATGCCAGGGAGAAGGGGACTGTCTTTGGTGTGAGCCTGCATTCCCTGGAAGGAACCTCATTGCTTTAATGCTAAAACCAGCAGGGAGAAGAAATAATAATTAGAAAGTACAGAGTAGGGTCAATATTTGTATTGTTTAGGCTGTCTTGTCAAACGGAGCAAAAATGGCTTCTTTTTCTGTGGTGGCAATGGCGCGTTGCACAGAACAACACACGGTCAAATCTGTGGGAGCACATGGGGCGCCGGGTGGGAGAGTGGAGCTGCTAGCGTGCGGCAGGAGAGGGACGCTGCCTTGCTTGCATGGGTCACAGCGGCTGTGATACTTCATGCTCACAGCAGAAATTCAGATGAGCGAGAGGCAGGAAGTCGTCCTCCCCGCTCAGTGGGAGATGGCTGCTTGCTGAGACGGCAAAGCCAGGGGTCACCCCTCCTGGTGCTGAGCCCCCATGCAGCCGATGGCATGGTGTGGGGGCCCGGTGGGGTGGCACGGCACAGGGAGACACAGCGTGGTGCGCCACGGTGCCCTGTAGCACGCCGTGCGCAGCCCGGCACTGACCGTGCTCTGCTGTTGTCGCCCAGAGCAGGGACAAGCTGCCCTTCTGGGAGAACGGGACGGGGAAGAAGGAGGCCTGGCAGAATGGCTGGCACGGCTACGACAATGAGCTCATGGACATGAGAGGCTTCTTCCTCGCCTACGGGCCAGGTACAGTGCCACCGTCCCTGGCGTCCCACTCCCCTCGCAGCCCCAGGGCCCCTGCCCCAGTGTCCCCCGCAGCCCTGACATGTCGGGACCCAATCTTAACGGTTGGGCTTGATGATCTTTAAGGTCTTTTCCAACCTAAAAGGTTCTATGTGGCACTCTGCGACGCCCCAAAAGTACAAAAAGATGGCAGGATTTCCTCACTGCGGCTGGATGCCAGGAAGGTTTCTAACTCTGTATCTGTTTTACAGCTGGAGAAACAGGGCAGAAAGACATGAAGGGATTTGGGCAGCCCCTCTTCAACATCCAACGCAGTAACTCTATCCCTTTGCCCTATCTTCCAAGACTGGCCTGAATTTTTAATTCTATTTGAAACACATGAAACAAAACTCCTTTTGTTGGTGGGTTCGGACTCATTAGCGCAGAGGACATCCTTGGGGAAGGTTGCAGCGTACCTCGCCCACCTGTCCCATGGGCAGACGGGAAACCCCTGATGGCCACTTCATCAGTGGAAAAACCAGCCAAGCACCGGGCTGTGGCTGCAGGCAGGGGCAAAAGCAACCCCGAATGTGCAACGCAATTATTTCAGGCTATTAAACCTACCAAGCATACACGGTAAAGCAGCTCCTGTGCTTCAGAATTTTCAATTAATTTTTCTTTTTTAGTTTTTAGAATAAAATTGGACTAGAAGTGAAAATAACAAAACATTTAAAATGTTTTTCCTGAGCTACGTTGCCCTGCAGCGCCCTGTGTTTTGGGAGTTGAGCCCCAAGCCATAGGATGCCAATTCCCCTCCTTGCCTGTTTTCCCTGCAGATTTCCGATCCAACTTCCGAGCGCCTCCCATCAGATCCGTGGATGTTTACAACGTCATGTGCCGCCTGGCAGGAATACAGCCGCTGCCCAACAATGGCTCCTGGTCCAGGGTGGAGTGCATGCTCCGAAACGAGGCCCCCTTGGCACCGCTCCCCCCGCAGGGCAGCTGTGCCCTGGCGCTAGCGCTGCTCTCCCTGTTCGCCAAGCAGATCTCCGGACTGTGATCCCTGAACAATGTCGGTCAGTGTCACCAGCAACTCCATCCTTCTCTTCTTTTTTTTCATTTTAAGTTCTTCATTTGAATAATAACTTCATTAATAGAGTGCTGCCTCCCGCTCCTCCGTCGTGCTCCACCAGGCGCGAATCTGACCCGTCCTGCTTTTACAGCGATTATAACATGAAGCCACGTTTTGTGCTGCTCTAAACACAGCCAGGAAAATCGGGGTGGCTGCTCTGGATTTACAGCACTGACAATGAGAGCAGAATCCTGGCCAGCTAGCTGCAAAATTTTCTGGTGGGAGTATGTGGAGATCTCTGAGCATCAAACGCATCTTACCCCGGCATCTTTAACTGAGAGGCTCAGCCTGGATCCCGGTACTGAGAAGTTCAGGGGTCGAGATGGGCCTCTCTGCATTTAACTGGGTTCTTTGCGATTCACACCTTCATCTCCAGCTCCATCACCAGCAGAGCCCCACCTCCTCCTTACAGTGCCAGCCAAGCCCCGTCTGTACTGACCCGTTCTTCAAAGAGCCAAACACTTTGCTGGGTGGTCACAACACCAAGAGAGGTGGATCAGCAGGAGAGCGGCAAGAGCATCCTACTTCTCTCACGCCTTCATTTTCCCCAAAGTGAGCCCTGGCCCTGCACGCCTCCAGGGCCGGGCTTTCCTCACCCGCTGCAGCCGGGTGGGAAGGGGCTGGAAAAGGGGAGAGCGATGGAAATCCTCCACTTCAAAACCAGGAGGAAAGTGAGTTGGCATCTGGACACACCAGGGGTCAGGAGAAAGTAGGATGAGGAAGCCTGGCATTTGACAGCCTCTCTGCTTGTCCTCGTGGAGATAATTTAATCTGCTCGTGTTTTGGTTTTTTATACCCAATTGCATTTCTACAGGTTTTTTCAATGCTTACTGCTTTTCTACCTGTTCTGGCTCTCTACACCTCTGCCCGATGAGCAACACATTCCCCTTTATTCTACAGCAGGGAGAAAGGCTTACACCGATGGATCTTGCACCCTCTCAGTTAATCCTAGCTCATTATTTCCACCACAGGCTATCAAGCCCAAACAAAGTTGAAACAGTAAAATTAAATAGCAGGAGAGGATGGAGCTGTTGTCGGAGGTAACACCTGTGATAGTTAAGTCAAACAGATGATGATGTAATCTTGAAAACATCAACACGGTAGATATATTAAATCCCTGAAAAACCTGATTTTGCCCCTACCCATTCACTCCGGCGCAGCCATGGATCCACCTTCAACACAGGGCTGGCAGCAAAGCCACCACCCCAGTCCGTTAGCCCAGAAGATTAATTTCACTTAATTGTTAAATCATCTGGTTGTCACAGTGCTTGGTGTTACACACTAGGATGCAGGGATGGACAGGTGGATGGGTGGATGCCATGGTGGGGCGTTAGAGAGATGTTCTTTTTAAATCATTAAATTTCTACCGTGAGATAAGCTCGTCTAAAACAGGGCTGTAAGGGTCTGATCCTGCAAAGTGTCCTTTCCTCTTCAGGAGGCTGTGGCCTTCAGCAATGCCTTCGGGATTGCTCTGTGCTTTTTCTGATATACCTCTGAACCAGGAGCTTTCCATGGCAAACTGCCTTTGGAAGGATTTAGGTCCCTCCCCACGCAAAATAAACCTCCAGGACTTACTATTCCTGTGGATCCAGAGTCAACCACCATCCGGGTTACGTGGGGTACAGTGAGCTTAAGGGTGAATGATTACACTGTGGGGGGAAAAAAAAGCCACCAAATTAAACTTGACAAAAGACTTCTGTAATAGCTATAAAGATTTATGTAATGTGTTTTTAAAGCTCAAGTGAACCATCAAATCAATTGGGGAAAAAAAAGGGAGAAAATCAGTCTTTGTTATTAGACTGTTGAGTATAAAAGGCAATTTAGTGCTTTCGAAGCATTTGCAAGTAGCTGTAAAACAAGCACCTATTGTTCAGAGTCCCCTGTTGCTCTTTAATGGTCCAGGCTCAATGAATTCACTGGAGCACATTTTTGAAGCGGAAAAAATTATCTGTATACAAGATAACCAAATGACTAAATTACCAAGTTTTGTTTGAAAATTCAACAGGATAGATAACAGCCAATACCTGCTAATCCCTCCACAGCCTGCCGTTTTAACTCCTACAGTGCGCAGAACCTGATGTCCTCTCACAGAAGAAAAAGATCCTAAAAGTATAAGGCTATATTCAGATTCTCATTTATACCAGCAGAAACTGGAAATAACAACTTGGGTTCATCGAGTTGTTCCAGGGATGGGCCGTGATGCACAAAACCAACGTTGATGCCTGCAAGTGCTGTGCCTAACTCATTTTTGTCAGTGTCCACGTGCAAATACTGCAGAGTAAATCTCCTACTTGCAGTAGGATTTGTTTGACCTTAACGCAAGCATTGCGTGTATGGCAATACACCTCAAAAGATACTTGATTGGGTAACAGGGAGATCTGATGGTGGACCCACAAGAAGCTCATTAACTTGAGGAGAACCACAGCTGACTGTTTTTTGCAAAGCACGTCTTTCTTCCGCAGAAACGTTGTACTTCTGAATCAGTTCACGTTCTCATTCAAAAAATCAAGTGTCTTGACGCTTGCCTATTTTTCTGTATACTATGCAACGGAGGTGGGTGTATTTTAAAACCTATTTCTGAATGATGTTTTTATACAATGACTGGTTGTGAATGAGCGAATAATTCTAAGAATGGTGTTAGAAAAACAATATGCATCTTTCTGTAAATACTGTAGGATTTGGGGGGGGAAAAAATCCCACCAAACCCACCCCTGTAACACCTTGCCTTTCTTGTTTGATTGCTGCATCAAAGTGTGATAAACAGTGTTTGAAGCTTGGGCTGATTAATCATCAGGAAGATGAATGATAACATTGTTTAGAAATGGCAAAGTTGCCAGCATGTAAATTAGGGACATTAAATATATCACACGAGATACTGTAGCTTGTATACGCAGTCCTTTTTTTCCAGCTGTATTTCAATATTTAATCTTTTGAACACCCATCCAAGGGCCATGTCACTCAAATGGCCATGACAAACCATTTTGCTCTCCTGAGAGGTGGGCCCCGGATGCTCTCTGCAGACCTGCTTCTCCAAGCCCACCTTGTTACATCATCACATCAGCTGCTTTCACAGAGCTCAGGTGCGTGGGCACTGGTACCAGGGCTCTGTTGGTTTGGGCTTTCCAGATCCCTCATGGTACACCCCTCTTCCCAGCCCGGGGCGGTGCAAACAGCAGCAAGACCTCAAAACCCAGCATCCAGGGCCTCAGGAACAAGGGGCCCTCCTCCCGCTTTAAGCTCAACAAACCAACAATGATGTTCATGGAACAGACTGGTTTAATAGAAGTAAATCTCCAAACCTACTCAGTGGAAGCTCCACAAACCAACAACAATGTTCGTGGGACAGACTGATTTAATAGAAGTACATCTCCAAACCTACTCAGTGGAATTTACCTTGTTTTCCTTACCTTAACTGACCACAGGGGCAGGGAGGGATCAATGGAGGAGAAGCCAAGTCCAGGAAAGCAGCGCAGGTAAACCAGTGAGTCCTTTAATTCACAGCAGCACTACCAGGGTCTACCTAGAGATGCTTACCCTGTGCCCCATGAACACGGATCCCATGAAAGGGAGGGTGCTGCAGCCACCTCCTAAATCACACCTGGGTTTGCCAGGCCAGGAGGGGAGCCCCGGTTTCTGAGGGGGCTGTCAGCAGGGACCCCACAGGACACTGCAAATTGCAACAAGACCTCAAAAACCAACACCAAGGGCCACCCCCCTCTGCCTTCCATCATGGGAGGGGAGAAACAGGCAGCTTCCTTGCAAAAACATAGGGTGACTGACGTGGGGGGGACCGGGGTGGAGGAAATCAGTAAGTTTTAGACAGGAGGGTTGCAGCAAGCAAAGTAAGAATCGGGACTTTTATTTCATTCTGTTTTTTGCAGCTTTTTCTTCCCTCTAATTCTCTTTCTGTTACCCTTTACTCTATGGCTGCCCCTCCAACACCAACCACCAACACCAAACACCAGCACCTCACTCACAAACCTGATGGGTATTTATGTAGCCCTTAATGACCCTTGACAGGAATCAGCTGGATATACTTCCAAATTCAGAGGACTTGGGCTGCGGCTAGAGCTGCTTTTGTTGTTACTAAAGCCTGACCCCAGCAGTGGGAAACAAAATACCCATGCAAAAGAGGGGACCAGAGATGGGCAATGCAGCTCCTCGCTCCGTTACTCGTCCTCGCCTTTAACGCAAGGTTAAACACGGCAGTCGCAGCAGTGCTGCTCGGGAGGACTCTGAGCCCCCATCAGCTCAGGGGGACTCTGATTAAAGCAATAAAAGTCAGCACGGAAACAGCCAGGAGGGCTGAGGAGAGTGGGCTGAGGCGGGGGAGGTGTGGTGCCCAGCGTGGATCAGGGCTTAGCTGAGCTCTGGGGAGCTTGTTTTGTTCCTCTCTCGGCTGCGGCAAACGAGTCATTTTAATAACAGGCTCGTAGCAGCCTTCAGGAGCGAGAGGCACCAGCGTGTGCACAGGAGCTGCCCCTGTGTCCTGCACCCAGGGGTCGCAGGCAGCCAGCCCCCAAACATCAGTATCCTCTGCTGGGACCACGTGGGCATCTCCCGCATGACCAATTTTCTGTGGGAGTGGGCACTGACGGCTCTTGAGCAGCCTACTGTTGTTCTCGAGAAATTAATAATGCGTTAAAACATTACTCAGCACTTATATATATCTCTTGGCAAATATTAATTAAGCCTCAAAATCAGCTGGGGGTGGAATCACAGAATCACACAGAATGGCAAGGGTTGGAAGGCACCTCCAGAGATCATCTAGTCCAACCCCCCTGCTAAAGCAGCCTCACCCAGAGCATGTTGCACAGGACATCATCCAGGTGGGTTTTGAGTATCTCCAGAGAAGAAAAATCCACAACCCCACTGGGCAGCCTGTTCTAGTGCTCTCTCACCCCCAAAGTAAGGAAGTTCTTCCTCATGTTCAACTGGAATCTCTTATGCTTCAGTTTGTGCCCATTGCCCCTTGTCCTGTCACTGGGCACCACTGAGGAGAGTCTGACTCTGTCCTTGTGACATCCACCCTTAAGATATTTGTAAGTATTTATAAGATCCCCTCTCAGTCTTCTCCAGGCTAAAGAGACACCAGCATAGCTGTGGTGCTAAAGCAACCAGTGCATCGGCAATCACCATTTTGTGCTCCCCTGTTCAGGTTAGGTTTGCCCCTGCAGGCCATGGCCATGCAAAGTGACTCAGGAGGGGCCAGCTGCTGATTTCTGAGAGGAGCCTCCCCCCCTCAGCATGACCCCTGGACAGAAGGAGGCTCTGGCAAATTCAGAATTAATTTTTTAAAAGTGCTTATGTGCCTGCTTACTTTCTACGCACCTGGAAATCTCTCTCCCTTGCGACTTCTTCCATATCTTCCCCATATTGCCAGAGCTTTTTGTTTCTGTGTTTGCCCGAGTAGGCAGTACTGTGGGTTTCAGCTCGCAGCTTGCTGCTTGTGCCCGAGGATCCCAGGGGTGGGAGAGGGGTAACCCCGGCCGGCCATGTCCCGCATCCCACACACATCTCAGCTGAGAAGATACTGTAAGAGAGAGGGAAAGCACCCCTTGTCCAGCCATGGAGGGCTGCTCCGAGCATGAATTTATTAAGGAAATCTCTTTGGGCTTAAAATTAAGGTTTTAAAGCAGCCTTCCCATAGCAGCTGTGAAGGAGGACAAAAAAAAAAAAAAGGCTTAAGGTGTAGTTCAAGCACTTTATGAGCTGGGTCGGAGAACCTGCTTGCCTACATCGCTGCAGGAGCTGGACAGGGTGACCTGGAAGGTCCCCTCCTGCCCTGATCTCACATATTTCCTTATCAGAACGGTTTTGACAGAGACAAATACATTTTTTAAATTTTCTCTAAACAGAATAAAATGGAAAGAGCCCTGAGCTTTCTCTTTGCATTTCATATAGCCTCTTCTTGCAGGAACAAATGGGATGAACAAACACAAGTCCCACTGACAAGAAGATATTTAATAGCTGTGATGTGAGGAGCTTTCCAGCAAAAGAAAGACTGGTTTTATGCAGAAATAGCTGAATGCAGCCTGCAAAGGCCCAGCAATTAATCACGCATTTGAAGAAATACAACACAGTTGTAGAGGCTGAATTCTAAATGCTCGCTACTCCGCTTTGGACAGTGACAAATTAAGGCCCGTACAAAAGCAGGTGTGGCTCTTGAAGAAGCCCTCTGAGGGCAATTAAAAATGGGAAACCAGCTGGTAAGCGCGCAGATGTGACAGCTAGAGCAGCTTAAGGAATGCATACAAAGGAGGTGGATGGAGGAATTAATGGTGTAGGAGCTGAGGCGAATGAAACAGGACCTGCTCTCCCGAAGGGGTTGCTCCGCAGTGGGCAAAGTGCCTCATCGTGTGGGATGGGCAAAGCTGTGACAGCCACGTGCCTGTGCTGCCCCAGAGCACTGCCCTGCACCCCCCACAGGTGGGCTCCAAACAAAGCCCCTGCTGAAGGACGCCCCCAAACCACAGGAGCTGCTGCCCCACGCGTCCCACAGCTTCCCCCGGTGCCCAGAGGAGAGCTGCGTTTGGGGATGTCTGAAGCTGGCAGCGCGGGCACCTCTGAAAATGCCTGTGGTACCCCATGATGGGAAAGGCAAGGGGCTGAGATTGAGGGTGGGTTTTCCCAAATCAGCTCCAACAAGAGCCAGGTCTGCTCCAATCCAACAGGCGATCTCCAGCTTCACGTATGTACAGGTTTCACACGCAGCGCTTCACCGTTCCCAATCAGTTCTCCACCTCCAGCATTCACCGTTCTGAGTCAGTCAAGAAAATGGTTGTTTTTCCCACTGAAAACACATAAAGTAATTCAGATACTAGTCAAATTATGAAGGATTTGTAATTTGCTGTTGGGGTTACTATTTAGGAAGTGTTAGCAGATTTATAACGAGGGCCATGAAAACAAACTATGAACCAGTACAAGCCAGAGCTCGTCATTCCGGTTGGAAAAGGATGCCACCATGATTGTCATCACAATTTCTCCTTGCTGTTCCTCCCATGCTCACCCCTACCCGCCCTTTCTCCACACATCCAGCGGGTGTGAGGTGTCACCAGGACAGCATTTTGTAGAATTACCTTCTACTAAAGTCCAGGCTGGGGGCTGGTCCCATTTGCATCATTGAAGATTGTTACTCCAAAGTAATTTGTGGATACAAATCTCTTTCCCACTGTGAATTACATAGACTTTTTCTCAGAAAAAGCTGTTGGCGCAGATCACTACAGATGGCTCGTTTGGTTTTTCTCTCCCCTTGTCTGTAGGACAGGATCGCTTCCGCTAACGTTAAGCTTTGGCATACAATAATCCTTCTGGGAAGCTGAGGACGATAGCGTTTCATTTAAAGCCGCTGATAGCATGGGAGGGTGGACAAGGTCTTTACCAGTTTTAACCTCTAAATAAAAAGAAAAAAATCTCTAGTGATGAGCTGCTCAGCCCCTTGCCTGTCTCTGCCAAGCTGAGAATTTAAGCCACTGCTTTCTTGAAAAATAATCTTATTTTCATTGGCCCTACTTCCAGCTCGGTGTTGACGACACATGGGAAATTTTCATGTAAAAGGAGTTCTCTTTCTGTGTTGTGTCCCATCCCTCCCCCCCAGCCTTGCTGTTTGTCCCCAGTGTGGGTACTGACAGCCCTAACAGTGCTGTCCCAGCCAGCGTGCCAAATAATAACACAGGCGGGCAGCTTCGTGGTGGGAAATAGCCTTTCACAGCGGCTGTGTGCTTGGGCAGAGGTAGTCCCTGCAGCACAGAGACCCTGTTTGGCCTAGCAGCTTTCATATAAAAAACCCACAACCTAAGACGGAATAATTTCTCTTATAACGAGCGCGGCATCCAGGGCCTCGGCCAGGGAGGAGGGCCGCAGCCAGCCAGTAACAAACCTGGCCCCAAAAAGCAGTCCTTGCCAAAAATCCTGCAAGGGTGGGAAGCAGGAGGCAAGCAGAGCGAGCCGTGAATGCAGCCTGAGGCTGTACTGGGCACAGGAGCAGCAGCTGCAGGGCAGGGACGGTCTCAGCCAGTGCTTTCATTCTGTTTGATGGGAGAGGAATGGGCTAATTTGGAGCTGGCAGTAGGTAACCAAAGAGATGATATAAGATGAATCTTATATAATGATCTGAAACTGCTCTGCATCCCCCCCTCCAGTTCCCTGTGACAACTGCGGCTAGAAACAGAGACGCCTCTGAGCGACGTTTTAAAGGTTTCATATACCAGTGTGGTAAACAGAGCCGGTGCCAAAAATTCCCTGCCTCTGAGAACGGGCACGGGGAGAAGCAATTGCTCGTTGCTTATCCATCTCCCTCCTGTAATCTGTTGTGTCTGGAGGCTGCTGCCACGTGCAAACATCTGGGATGCATCATGGACCTTCTGCCGGAGAGAGGAGATGGTTTTTTGGACGCAAACAGAGCTTGGAGGCACTCTGCAGCCTTTACAAGGGAACAAACAGCAAGTTATTGCACGTACGATGGGAATGGAGGGAAAGAAGGGAGAAGGTTTTTTTCCACGATGAATGTGAGAGCCTTGAGGGTGTCCAAAACCTTCACGAGCAGAAATCTCCCATGCACACGGGGAGGGGGAAAGGCTGATGGGTTGAGACAAGCAATTATGACTTGTGTTTTAGGGGGCTGCCTGAGCAGAGGGGAATGCTGCCAGGACCGCCGAGCACCTCGCTGGTTTTGCGAGCTGTGGCTAGTGCCTACCTCAGGGGTAAAGGACGGCGAGTTGTTCTTCAGGCCAGAAGTCAACCAGGGAGTAAGGAGGGCCATTGCACTTGGGCAGCAGAAAGGAGGAGCACCAGAGGCAACGCGGCCAGGCAGGCCCTACCAGGATCCCTCTCCATCCCTTTCTGCAAGGGCTTTTTCCAGGATCCCGCTCTGCCTGTGAATGGGCACCTCCTGGGGGAGCCAGACCCCACTGCCAGCGCTGCGCCCCAGCTCCTGGCTGGGGGCACCACATCCTTACGGACGGCACAACCACAGACATGTGTCAGCATACTGCACTATTGATTGCTCTTTATTTTAGGTCTGTACAAACCACAAAGGCAGGTGTGTGTAGTTCCCCACCTCAGCTGGCTTTTGAGAGCCCAGGATCCTTTGATCTCCATGTAACGTGAAGATTTTTTTCTTCTGTCTTCAGCTGACATCTTCCTTCTCCAGCTCCTTCCTGGTCCCAATGGGGACTCCCCCACTACTGAAGTACACCCTCACATTCCTCTGCCCTTTTTGAGTTTTCCTCTTTGTCTTAGAGAAATCTCTCAAGTTTTTAAGCCCTGGTACTCCAATTCCTTTGTTCCCCTCCTGGGGAAATTGTATCCACCCTCCTTCTCTTCCCCTCACATTGCAGAGGCCCCAAGTCTGGAAGAAATCTGGGCAGAAGCAGTCGGCCTGCTGACCCATCCGTTCATGGAGACCCAGGCCAGGGTTGCACCACCGACTGCATAATCCGTGGCACAAGGCAGCAGCCATGAGGCGCACGTCAGTGCGTCCAGAGATTATTTTCTTATTTTTCACCAAAAAACAAATGCCAGCAGTCTTCCTTTTTAGCCTGACACGTGGGACTAACTCAGCCCCCTTGCTTGCCCTTGAGACCGAAGCTGGTGGTCTCGGCTGGCCAGCCCTGATGGTTAGTTAGCCCTGCTGCTAATCCAGTGTCAGAAAGGCAGCTTCCTCCTCAGCAACATCCCAAGCGGTTCATTTTCAGAAAGACAAACGGTTCTGAAATCTGATCTAAATATTTTAAGGCAATAGTTGTCTTTTATGAGTTTCTGGTTCAAGGAAAATCCACTCATCTCCAGGTGAATGTTTTAAATGCATCGAAAGAGCTTTTCAAAACTGTCTGTCCTTCTGTAAGGCTTTAGTTTTCTGGGTTGTTTGGGGTTTTTTTTACTTCTATCATCATAAAAAAGATGGTTTTTCATTTTGTTTTTTTCTGTACAAGCTGTGATTTGGTGAAACTGTTATCTGCTGTATAACAGCGAAGCGTGAGAAATACTGTCTCTCCATACCGGGTTATAGGCAATAATAAAACCGTAACAGGCAAAGGATCTACCTTTAAGGAGGAACAATAAATATATTGGCTGCCTTAGGTCTGGGCACTCTTGAGTTTCTTCATCGTGAATGAATAATAAATCTCCAGGGTCTGCTGGTGACTACTTATAAATAAAAAGCTATGGTTGGAAGATAAAATTACTTTCTTCAGAAGTAAGTGGGAAGGAGAGGAAGGGACGCCGGTACTGCCCGTGCTGCTGGGGGGGGGCTCCCGGGGGGCTGCCAGCCTGCTGGGTGCCGGAGCCAAGGGATGGCTGAGCAACAACAGAGCTGAGGAGCTTTTTGGGTTTCCTCTCCTATCGTGCGGGCTGGCTGTGCCCTTCCCCTCTGTGGGACAAGGCAGGGGGCCTGGGCTGTGATCAGGGTCCCTCTGCGGGCTTTGCACTTCTGTTCCTTGGGCCGGGCAGCGGAGTGGCCTCGTGCGCTCACACCATGATGGACAAAACAGGCCCTGTTCCTCCCCTCCTCGTGGTGCCTCCCCTGGCTGATGCTTCTGCCGCTGACCTCGGCTGACGGCGAGACCTCTGCCTCAACAGAGTTTCCTGGGGCTTTGCAGGCAAGGTGCCTCAGCAGTCCTTTAGAAGAGAAAAAAATATGCTGCACTGTCTAGGTTAAAAAAAAAAAAAAAGGAAAAAAAAAGGGGGGGGTTACTGTTCTACTGAGAAGCTCTGCCAGGGCCATGCCTTGGGTCAGGGTTACAGCTGGCCTGCTTGCAAGCATCTGAAAATCATCACCAGGCTGCGTCCAGCAGAAGTGTGTTAAACTGCAGCAGCGGGATGCTAAAGGGGGCTTCTCTGGCAGGTTCACCCTGGGCCCGAGCCAGAGGGCATTGCTAAACTGGACAGGACAGGGGAGACCCTCTTCCCCCACGGCCTCCCTGTGCTGGGAGTGAGCAGCAGCAAGGGGCTGGGGCCCCCAGCTCACCAGGGAGGGAGCCGAGACCTGGGGTTTGGTTCAAGGTGCCTGGGGTGGGCTGGGCAGCCGGCTGCAAGGAGCAGCGATGCTGAGGAAGGAGGGGGGCATTCACCCACCGCAGTCATTAAGGCAAACGCCCTTCCCTGCTGTCGCCAGCCCCATCGCTGCCCACCACCGAGGCACCCCCAGCTCTGAGGTTTGCACTTCCTCAAGTTTGCAGCCTTGGTGGATCCCCCCCCAGCCACTGCCCAGTGGCGGATGCGTGGTGGCATGCACGTGGCGGAGACCACAGCCACATAGGTTCCAGGTACCTAGGACACGGGATATGGTTTGCATTCAAATCCCTTCAATGCACAAGCTGCCCTGCAAAATTAACTGCCTAGGTCTTTCTTTCCCGAAAAGCTGGCTAATAGGACCCAGAAGGATGTTCAGGGACGGGGCTGAGCTGGGTCTGGGAGGAGGGAAGTACCGCCTGTCCACTTTTCGGTGGGTACAGTGGTACGGCAGGCAGGAGGGGGGACATCCCCAGAGCTAAGCTCAAGTCTAGGGAGACCAACAGCCCCAGCTTCCATCTATAGGCTGCTCTGAATTGTCCCCTCCAGAAGGTTTGCTTGCTTTCTTAACCAGAGAGGTACCCAAGGAGCTTCGCAGGCTAAAGTTGGATTTCGTGAATACCCCAATAGGTAGTAGCATACAAATGAAATGTAATTCATGTAAAGATGTCACTCGGCAGGGCTCATTATTCTATACAGCTTCCAGACCAGGGCCGGCTCACAAGCTACCCACGAGTGCAGGGAGAGCACATTCATGGCTGCTTGCACCCATGGGTGCAGGCAGACCCAGCGAAACAGCAGTCCCCATGCTACTTTTGCAGCTTCTTGCCAGACAGACCCTCTTTGGCACGTACCAGACAACCAGTCCAATTTTACCAGCGACAAGCAGAGGCACAAGAGGACAGAGGTGCAAAGAATTCAAAACAAAAAGGCTCCAGGTTTCCCTATGAAAGACAGGAAGGAAACAGGGTACATAACTGGTTTAGTGCACGCACAGCCATGTATATGCTGGTAGATAAATTTTCTGTGTTTGCTTACTTGCAAATAGCTGGCAGCATAGGGTTAGGTTTTCCGTGCTTATTAGGATGAGAGAGAAGCAAAAAAGATTTAAAAAGAAAAACATACTTGGGATTTCCCATTCCCAGTCCCCATGTATCACTACTGTGACAGCTGGGCTAAAAATACTTCGTTAAACCTGAGGACCTAAAGGTGTAGAGAAGGCAGCTGCTTACAAATGCCAGCTCAGCCATCTCAGCACAAACCCACTGGCAGCCATTGAAGTTCCAGCACCCTTGACTCTGCTGCAAAACCCTTCTTCCTCCACGTATCAGCCATGGTGAACAGGAGTGCTGGAGCAGTGGGCTCCCTCCTTGCAGTTTAGGCAAGGGTGTAAGATGGGGCCATTTTCCTTGTAGCTGTTCTGAGCACAGCTGGGTATTTTTATAGTTGCTTTTCTAAGCATTTGCCTGGGGCCTTGGTTGGTGCCCTGAGGAGGACAAATGTGACCTGTTGTTCTAGCATTGTTTGGGGTTTGGGGGGCTCCTCTTTGAGCCCTCAAAGCACAAAGATGCTGGGTAATAAAGCACATAGTCAAAAAGAGAGGCAGAGGAGAGGCAAGGCGAGGAGAGGAGAGGAAAGGAGAGGAAGTAATGGAAAAAAGGGGAAAAGGCACTACAGGATTAGGATGACATTTTGAGAGGGGAGGGGCAGAGGACATCTCATGTCAAGTAATGTGTGGGGGAAAAAAAAAACACCTGAAGGAGAATAAATGTCAAAGAGGAGCAGAAGAGGAGGGGATTCTGAGCGATGGGAAAAAAGATAAAATGGAAGAAGAACATCATAGAAAATAAGCTGGGAGGAAAAGCCAGACCCTGAAGAAACAGCTGAGAGGCTGATGAAAAAAGGGAAAGTCTGGAGAGGATGACTTTCAAAAACATTATCTTATAGATGTAAGGTACCTGGAGATACAGAAGGATAGAAATCTGCTGTTTTGATGCCGTGCCCTCAGCAGAAAGGCACGGTCTAACAGCAAGAGAATAGTTCTTCAGCCAAGCAGTGGCCCCTGACATTTTAAGTATGTTACAGGCCACATTTCACCAAAAAGATGTAACTTGCTTAAGATCTTCAGTGCACCTGTCAGCAGAATAAGCATAGAGAATTCAAGCCAAGTTTCTAAGCAAGTTTTAAAGTGCAAGGTGTGACAGGTTTGGACAGGAGCAGTTTCTTTCTACGTAACAGCAAGCCTCATCTATCGCCTAAACAGGTGCCCACCATCAGGACAGGAACGGAAACAAAGCTCTTGCTGAGGTGCTTGCAAACTTCTCCAGCAACACTGAAAAGGCCGTGCAAGTCCGATTCTGACCACCACTAGGTCAGTGCTAGTGTAAAGCCCTACCCAAACTTTAGCTCTTTTCCCCTCCCCTATCATTCAAAATTCACAGTTTCAAGGAGATGGATTACAAAGGGCGGAGATGGATGAAGGGGAACCAGCAAAGACTACAAACTGCACGGCAGCAGGATCTGCCACCAGCAGGTGACAAGCCAAGGTGCTTATGACAGCACCTACTTCCATCAGATGCTGCTTTGGTTTTTTTATCTTGTGAATCTTGTAAGTACTCGCAGCCGACCTTGGCAAACAGCAGTTTTCACAGCAAAACCCTGGCAAAGCTCCTGGAGCCTAAACCTCCTCAAAAGCTTCTTCCAGGCAGTGGCAGAGGGCAGGGAATACGGCACCTGCGTGGCACATTGTCCACTTGGGCCTTTCCAGTCAGCTGCTGTCACAGTGTGGAAAAAAGACCAAATCATTTTTGGAAGAATGTGAAAAAACCTCCTTGCCTAGAGCCCTTTCTCTTGGGCAAGTGCACCGTGTCCTCCTTTGGCTCATGAGGACGGAGAGGGGAGGAAAAGCAGGACCCGATACCTGTTGCTCTTGGCATCAGAACGCCGTAAGGGACTTCTCATTTCCCGGAGCTCGGGTGCCTCTCAGCTGGGCACTCAGGCATTTGGCCGGGATCACACTCCCTTTGCGCCCCTCGCCTCGATGTCCAACCCAATCCAGGGTGTTTCAAAAATCGGTGAATTTTCTCCCTTGCGCTCCCTTTCCTGGAGTTGGCTCACAGACCTTTTATGAAGCATGGCACGAGCTCAGCAAGCTGTAATAACCCTTGGTTTTCCGAGATTTCTGGTTTGTTGCGCAAGGTTTCCCAAGTGAGGGAGGGAAATGGCACGTTAAGTGGAAATATTAAGTATTCTCTCTAAAAACCACCGATGGGTGCAAAGAATCCACTTAGAACATATAACCAAATGTTATTTAATATCTTAAAAAGTAACACAATCCAAAATGGATATTTCACACAACACTACATAAACAACATGAACACAATATTACCATATGGAGGGACTTTCAAATATAGACTTACAAAAATCCCTGTCCTTTTTTTTTTTTTTCCTTTAAATTATTATACTAAGCATGACAAGTAATCATCATTTACAGTATGGTACACTGACACAATAAAAACCATGTTACAAATGTGCTGTTATAAATCAGTAACGTTAGGGAAGACATTTCATGAACTGTAATTATTTCATATGAAATACTATACAATATAAACAGAACATCCATCTTGGATGACCTTTACAGCAACCAGAGACCAAGTAATTTTTAAATTTTTTTTTTTTTTTTTCAGTGCAAACACATTTATACAAGGCAGTCTTGGCTGCAAAACTCCCTTCTAACATACAGTAAGTCCCACTTGCATTTATTAACTCATTTAAACCTAATGCAACAGCCACATTCAGTCACTCACAGAAAATTTACCTGCAGAATTATGATCCCTTTAAACTCAAAAGTCTCCTCCACATATAAAAGTAACATCTGTGCCAATTACTCCAAGGGCCCTTTCATACTTCTGGGTGGGTGTCCTTTGGGTGGCTCTAACCGCTGTATGACACGGAGCGCAGCGCGCTGCGCCGAAAATCGCCCTTCCACGGTGTGGAACGGGCAGCCGCGTGTTTCGCCAGGGATTCGACGCGGGCCGCCCCTCTGGCGCCAGGCAAGTGCCCGCGGCCCCTTCCGCTCCTTTCTCTGCGTTTGAGTGTCTCGGGGGTGGGGGTGAGGAACACGGAAACCCTCAGCTCAGCACCGAGCTTCAACGGAGTTAACCACCCATTCCCATCTCCGTCAGATCCGTGGGAGATCAGGGGAGTTGCGGCCGGATTTGCGCCCGCGTGACTGAAACCGACGTTCAGAGCGCCGCTACCAAAGAAGCGCGATGGTCCCGTTCTCTTCTAGCACCAGCTTGGCCTTCGGTGGGTCCGCTGCATGCTTCTCACGCAGCAAGGATGCACTTTACTTATGCTGGGGGGAACGTTTTAGATATATACCTTCTTCTTTTTTTTTTTTTTAAAAGGAATTTCGTAAAAAATAGAACATTTCTCTCTAATACTATACAGTTTTCTTCAGGAGAGCAAAGAGAATTGTAAACTGTGGGTGTGACACCAGATTAGGCGCGCTATTTGCTTTCTCGGCACAGCAATTTGAACGATCGTCTTGGGAAAAGCTCTGCGAAATGTATTCGAAAAACAAATTTTTAATTAAAACAACTGTTTCTATGAGCACTGCTGGCAGTACTCCTACGACTGAAAGCTGATGGGTTGTGGCACTGCTAACCCAAGAGTCTGTGGGATGGCAAAGTAGTTTCGCGCTCTTAGCGGGGCAAACCAAATGCGTCAAAAGAGTAACTTCAGGGCATGAACTATTAATAGGTTAACTATTAAACTTACTCCCATGACTTTTAAGAAAGAAACTGGTTAACTAATTAGCCCGCAGACTCTTAGCCTCTGTTCTTCCCAACGTGCCTGGCCACAGAAGAGGGCCGGCGACCGCTGCCCACCTCTCCGGCTCGGTCGGTACCCAGTGCTCTGAGGCCCTCAGGCAAAAAAGGCGCCGTTTCAGTGCAAAGCGTTATCCCCGTTTACCGTGGCCTCTGAATAACCAGTTTGCTGCTTCCCTTTTCTGAAAACGAGTACAGCTGGCAAGCACTCGGGTTGCGGTTTCCATTAAAATATTTGTTTTCCAATACATTTTACTTTTTGAAGTTGAGTGAACGTTGTTTCGCGTGTTATGGACATTTTACAGTGGTGCAAAGAGTCAAATGGCTAATGATTTCTTACGATTTTTAACTGAAAAACGGGCAAAATTAGCTGAAGTGATGATTGTGTATTGATTTGCATCAGGATAACGCTCGCACACGTGCCGGGCCACAGAAGAGGGCGGGCGACCGCTGCCCACCTCTCCGGCTCGGTCGGTACCCAGTGCTCTGAGGCCCTCAGGCAAAAAAGGCGCCGTTTCAGTGCAAAGCGTTATCCCCGTTTACCGTGGCCTCTGAATAACCAGTTTGCCGCTTCCCTTTTCTGAAAACGAGTACAGCTGGCAAGCACTCGGGTTGCGGTTTCCATTAAAATATTTGTTTTCCAATACATTTTACTTTTTGAAGTTGAGTGAACGTTGTTTCGCGTGTTATGGACATTTTACAGTGGTGCAAAGAGTCAAATGGCTAATGATTTCTTACGATTTTTAACTGAAAAACGGGCAAAATTAGCTGAAGTGATGATTGTGTATTGATTTGCATCAGGATAACGGTACTAGGTTTGCTGAAAGAGGTGTTCATACACCGGGATTTGTATATAACCATGATCTGCTCAGGTTCAGCTGCCACTTTCTCCCTTTGGTTTTTGGAAAAAATCTTTCTTTCCTCCCTCTTGAAAGGTGGCTTGTTGCAGCTGGCTACTTTTCAAAAGCCTGCTTCATTTTCCTTGGAAACTCGCCCACGTTCTTTGAACAATAGGCACATAACCTCGAGTGGGGACCCTAGTACTGCTCCCAGCCAGGTCGATTAAAGGCTGTTGGCAATTTCTGTAGGAGCAAGTGTTTCGGACGCACGCAGTCTAGAGAAGGGCGCGCGTATGGTAAAAGGAAGAGCTGTTTTAACACCCTCGCCAGTTCAGAGAAGCTATGACCTGGTATGTCGACAAAGGTGGAGGCAGAATAGGGCCCAAAGTATCTGAAGGCTGCCAAGAAAATACCCAGAGTGTCTTCTGTTAAACCTCAAACCGTCAATCATATTTCACAAACTGTAGATGTTCCTAATTTGCTAAATTACAAATACATTTTCAAGTTCTACCAGGCAGAAATTTTAGCAGTAACTGGGGAGAGAGGATGGAAGGTTTCAGCCTCCCTTTCCCTCCTTCCCCAATTACGCAGCCTTGTCAAAGTCTTTAAGTGACTCGTCTGAAAGCCAGGTTTTCAACATTGTAGAAGGAAATTGTGGCAATGGAAACATGATGACTTCATACGCAAGCATCGACACACAAGAGAACGCCATGACCTAATGCTTCAAAGTTTTTAACCTTGCTTTTGTACAATACACTTTTCATGTTGCTGCATTTCATCAAATTCATGGAGGTAGTTATATGTGTAAAAAAAATTACCATAAAAGTAACATGTTGTATTATAATAATACATATTAAGTGTGCAAAATGCCGACAGATTTGTGTTGACCCTTTACAGTTGAACACAACACAGATTCAACCTAATCTAACTCTGTAAACCTTTAAATTGATACATTAGAAGAAGAATGATAGATAAGCAACCATGTAATACAAGGCTATGATTTCATCAAAGGATTAGGGTGACATAAAGCACTCAAGCTCCACTCTCGTGGTTTTGCTACCAGAACCTCAAGATGGAATTTCCTTATATTCCATTGTTGATTTTAAAAGGAAGGAGGAAAAAAAAAAAAAAAAAGAATTCAAGATTAGAACGTTTCTATTTGAAACTTCTGTTTACATTCCATATTCCAAGAGTCACATTAATATTGGTACAATGCCATGTCAACGCTAATATGACGTTTATGTTGTCTGCTGGTCTCTGGGAACTTTAGGAGATAGCATACTATACAGTTTACAGGTACATACTGTCGTATTTTGTTGGAGCTATGTCTTCTGTACAACCAGCTGCCTGCATAAATTCCGATTAGTTTATGACAAACAAATATTTCCCCCGAAGGTGAAATTTGTTTTTGCTGTTCACATTTTGGTACTGCCGTTAGTACTTCAGATCATCACTGTAAATTTTTTTATCGTTTCGACATTTTTATTTACTGAACTGATACATACTACTGATGTCAGAGCTCGTCTCAGAAACAAAAATCACAGTCAGCCACTGCATAGTATATGACAATTCCCCACAAAAAAACTCTGACTCTACAGTTTGCATGGAATAAGTACGGCTGGAGTTACATATCGAATAATAAGATGCGTCATGCAAAGCATTATATGGTAATTAGAGCACATCTTGGAAGGTATGATAAGGCAGAAGGCTAAAGGCCAAGTGACTTTGATAACCAACCAAAAGCACAATAATTTCCTTTGTGTGCACTGAAAGGTCTTATTGCTCCTATGAAATGGAAATTATACACTGAAACCAAGGAAAACAGACCTGTGCATTAGACCGGGTGTTCTTGACAGAACTGGAAACTGATTGTGTCCAGAGTTAGAAAACCATTTTGTAAGTAAATGAGCTATAGCCAAGGGTGTGACATAAGGCTGAATCTTCAGGAAAGACTTCTGATGACAATAGAGAACATGAGTGAAGCTCAAATGACTTTGTGTACAGAGTAATACATGTCACCAGAACCTGATGAAAATACTGGTTTTTAATATGTACAGTTGGGTTTCATACCTGTGTACTACAAGAGCTAGAAAGTGTAAATGTCCCTTTTCTAGGCCACAATTTGGGCTGTTGAACATGTTAGTTTCTTTGTTATTCTTCCACCAATTAGTCTGTCCTGATTAAAAAAAAAAAAAAAAGAGGAGTAAAATTTGAAGCCAGTTTGTTGCACTACCAGGTTGCATGAGTAACAGAGCAGAATGTGACCCTATACCTAAAAATTACTCTTGGAGTTTAACTATCCTTAGAAGTTACTCTGCAGTAATTAGCACAGTACTAATTACTTTGGAGTAACAGTTTAGGGGAGAGCAATTAGGATATACCATACCTACAGAATTCAGATTTCTACTGCCAACCATGTGGACACATTTAATTTCTAGAAACTAGACATGTCCATAAAATGCTAAATTGCAAATAACATCCACTGAATAAAAAGGCCAGAAGTTTATAATTCTCTAAATTTTGTTCTCTGATAATCACTACAATGTATGCTATTTTTAATAGCCTAATTTAGGCACTCTATTTAATAAGCTACATAAAATAGATTTATGTCCTTCCACTAGAAAGAAATCAATTCTTCAGGCCATACTTGTCATTTATATCATAAAGAATATTTTTGTTCAAAGAAATTAGTTACTCTGATTCCTATATTAATGGCAAGTTGCAATACCAGAAGTGACACAAGAATTAGATTATCTTTTTTAAATACTTGATTTATACTGAAGACATTTGTTATATTTTGTGTCACTCCACACTGTGGCTCCACAACAGTTATAACTTTCCCTTCCTTCCCCATTCCCTCCTCTACGCAAAGGCCCACCTCCTCCGCTGTGACTACGGAAGGTCAAGTATTGAGTCTCGGTAAGTAAACATCTCTCATACTTTTGAAACACAAAAGAAGCCTCCATCTCCCTTCCCACCCTCCATACTTAAAAAAAACCAAACCCCAAACCTCTTTTTACTCGCTTAAACGGGTATTTGCAAAATTGTGTCATAAAAATGCACAGTGAAAATGACTGATTAGTATTAATAATTCACAGATAGAGCTGAGGTCATCACTTGTCATGTTTGGCATTATTTTTCCTCATGGTGATCCTGGCTGGTTACTTCCAGCAGTGGCTCAGTTTTTGAAGCATAAAACCGATCAACTCTGCAGCAGAGTTTAGCCTCTGACCGGGGGCATCACACATCTGTGGCATTTTTTTTAAATGAAGTTGGCAACTGCATGGACATTGAAAATGCAGATTACACTTACAGTGTCTAGACTTTCATATATGTGCTCAGTTACAATTAAGTGAAGCAAAAAGTGTACATATTATCCCTACTGCTATTCTGTTGCTACAGAGCCGCAAATGTGAAAAGCAATACCTTGAAATAAAGATTTCTTTGTTGCCCCTAGTCTACATAGCAGCACAGTTTAAGTAAACACTAAAACTGTGGTTGAGATGCTTTTTTTTTTTTTTTTTTTTTTCCCCAAAGATGTACATCAGTCCCAGTGTCGTAAACTTTGCTGTACAGGATGAGACAGAAGATCTGAGGCAGGATGACTGTCAGACACTAGTGACAGAAGCTTGCAGGCAGTTAGCAGGTTTCTGCAGTTTCTCAGCTTCACTTGTCGGCGGGTCTGCAGTGGCTCGGAAGTTGAACGCTGGGCCTGCGCCACCATGTGCAGGGCTCAGAGCGGGGTTCTGACGTCTGTTGCTTTCAACAATACTTGAAGTGTTGGATGCCAGGCTCTCACGAGTACTAGAACGGAAAAGAAATATATATACACACTCATATATGACATGCCTATATATCTATCGACCAGACAGGAAAGGAGAATAGAGTGTTTTATAATAGGCATCCTGTATTTGTACATAATGTCACATCAATGAACCATGTCATTTTGACGCTACACATATGTTCCTCCAAAACGGGTTCCAGAGGTACTCGGCAGTCATCATACTGTAACACGGGTATAGCATGAAGCGGAGCTGAAGCTGTCACACAAACTGTAAGCTGAACCAGTATCAAGCATCTGGATTTTTCACCCATGGAAACAGCTTCCATCTTGCACGTGGAACACATTAATTTTCTTTCCTGACTGGTGTATTTTTGCACAAAGTAACTTCATCAGATCAGCTCTGTGACTAGGCAGAGCTAGGAGAGTAACGACATAACACAGCTTCCTCTGTTCTCTCCTCTTCTACCTATGTCTTTGCACACAAAATATTAACTAAAAATGCTACTTTACGTTAAACCCACAATACTTCCAAACACACCACTTCAATTTTGCTTTGCAGCTGAGACAATTGCAACTTACAAGATGCTGAGAAATCTTAACTGCCTGAACACGATCATGCCCTGAACAACCACCAGTGCTGCTATTTCATTCAGAAAATGGACAATGTTCCTTTAGTTCTAACATATTGTTTATCCATGGGAGTGACAGGACTCCTAGCACTTTTAAAGACTAAGCCTTTTAACGATACATCTAATTATGAACACAGAGGAGCCTGTATTCTAGTCTACAGCTTTTAAAAAACTCGGCCAAGATACGCTAAGGCTAGTTTTACCACTACTACTCTTTTTGTTCTCTTTCCGCTCTCAATAATTTTTGATCTCCAAAGAATGTGTGTCTGTGCAGACAGATTTGGTTTTCGAATAGCCATGTGGTCCCTGGTTTTGTATCCTCCACCTACACCGCTACTTCTTTGCAAAATGACATCACCACTTGCGATGGAGATGTTTACAGAGTACATGTAGAGGACTGAATGGGTTTGTTAAATAAGCACTAGAAACAGAGAAACTAACAACAAAGTAGTCAGTTTAAAGTCAACCTAAATTTACCTGCCACTGAAAGGGGTAGCTCTTGCCTGCCTTGTGTGGACCTGACCCTGCCACATGTTCCTGCTGCCTCCCTGATGCTGAGCCTTGCAGCCAGCCAGATCAGGGACCGCTCTCAGTTAAATACTAGCCCTAAGGAAAACAAGCAAACAAAAAAAAAGAAAAAAAAAAAAAAAAAAAAAAAAGGATTAGTGCTAGCATCAGGGGAAGAGTAGGAATGCACAGCTCTGGATGTGGCAGGGGAGAAATGTGCCAGTGCATGGCATAGGGGAAGGAAGAAACACTTTGTTTAGTTCGTAGGGCCGATTTAAATCATCTTAAACTGACTGAATCTGGAAAAATCAATGATGGTTTCAGGAAAACTTCCACAGATCTTTTAAACGGATCAAAATGGTACTGATCATCTTCTGCCAATTATCGCCTTATTGTCAGTAGTTCCAAACAGCTATGATGGGTGACGCACATAGTAAGAGATCTCTCTGAGCTGCAATGACGTATGGTGCACTTCTGTTTTGATTCCCCTCCTTCTGCTTTTTAATGAAAATAGATGCAACCTTTGTTTTTCAGAGATCATTCAGTATTGTATCATTCTTTATGGGACCACCAATTCCAGATCTTCAAACATTTCCAATTCCGGTATTACAAACTGACCATTACAACATGTATACACAAAGACTGCAGTGAGAATTTTGCATGCAGAGTAATGCCAAAATTAGCTCTTTCTTCAGGTAACAAAAGAGCAGCAGTATTATATAAGCTCTAAAAATAAAGGAATAAAATTAATATTGACAGCTAACATTTGCTATATACAACTTGCATAAAAGCAATGAACAAAATACTGTGAGGTTCTTTTCCCGATGAGGACGTGTTCACGAATTTCGCACACAAAATACTTTAGGTCAAATGACCATCGCAAATCTCTAACTACACCTTGGTTTTTTTCAAATGTCCCCCTCCCCCCCTTTTTTTTTCCAATTTCTCACACTTTAAAAAATATACCTATTCTTTCACAGTGTAGAATTGGTAATTTTGATTCCCCAAGCGATGTTGCACACTTCAGTTTAAATGAAAAGATACCACCACACCTCACGAAGTCGAGAGTTACATCATCAGTGGAGGCTAGAACAGTATACCTGAGGAATATCACTACACGGACATCCTGTTCTCATACTCTTCTCTAGGCATCTGCTAATGGGCACTGTCAGATCTAGATGAATTTTACCAGATGGGTGCTGGATGGCTTTTTTGTATTTCCTGGAAAAGGGCTGCAGAGTACATTTTTTGTTACAAGGTAGGAAAGTAATAACAGCATGGTAATTATAGCCAAAGGGCTGAATTTACCCTCAGCTCGATTTATTTTTAGAGACTTATACCAAGGAGTGACCAAAACTCAGCAAAATCATGCAATTTAATCATCTTGATGCAAAGCTCAGAAAACAGCCTTTGAAATATCCAGACTATATTCTAGTCTTACAAAACCCTACAGAATGTTGCTTTTTTTTTTATTTTTTAAAAAAAAGCTTACTTTATGTGGTCTTACCAAAAAAGGACATTTATTAATAAGTAAACAGTAAAATAAAAAAGAAAGTAATGTGTGGAACACAATCATTAATAAAAGCTGCTTATCCGTTTCCCTTTTCATCTAAACAAAGTGGTATAGCAGCATTAAATCCAGTATGCTCACCATGTTCTGTTCTCTTGTTAGCTAAGTTTAAGATTAACATCAACAGAAATTTTAGCTTTTGTGTAAATAATTAGGGAAGGAAACTTCTGCCTTTGCATTAACCAGAAATGCAAGCTTGATATGCAGCTAGCATACAGCTAGCAAAATAGTATTCTAAGAACCGATTTTCATCCAGTCAACATCCTGTCCTGGAGGTGAAATGCACTCTGCAGAGTGAGACAGGCTGGGCAAGAAGCAAACACCACCATATACTTCCCCACAAAAACTGACTGCAAGTGTAGCACTTCAACTAAAAGAAGAGATTACATTTAAAGAAGAACAGCGCAAATAGCTTCATAGAAAGAGTTCTATGTGAGGAAGATGCCAAGCATCTGCAGATCAATAACAGGAACAAATTAAAAACCTTCTTAAGTTTCCTTTTTAAGCTGGACTCAGTGTAAGTGGTACAATTTACTCAAATTATTTTTCAAATTTTTTACTCAGAGTGACATGACTAACTGAAAATGAAATTTACTTCTGTGTAGAAGCAGGAAATCCTTCACATGCCTTTCTGAAAGCCTTTGCTATAGATTTGAAAAATATATAATTCTGAGGAATAAGAACACCTTTTGCAGGGGGGGAAAAAAAAAACCCAACAAAACCTCCAAAAAACCATTTTCTTTCACCTAATACAAATCCAGTCTTTGAGGTTTTATTCTTAAGCACAGGCAATAAATAACTTACGTTTAAGTAAGACACTGTAAGAGAACTACCACTGTAAATTATTTCTGTGTTCTTAGAGTCATTGTTCTGAACTCTGATGGGTTGCTATCCAGGGCAAACAAAAGCAAGCAAGCTCCATTCCAGCAGGGACCTAGGACTCTCAGAGGCCAGAGAGAGAAGGAAGAAGGCTCAAGTGAAGGATTCTTAAGCTGGAAATGAGCTTGTGAAATCTTCAAGGCAGGGAACACACCAGCAAACTCTCTCCTCCCTACGACTGTAAGACTCCTAGCACACTGAGACTTCCATGATGTCTGAGATTCTTGGAATGGAAATGACTAACCAGCACCACCACATGCAAATGTCTGGACTCTTTTCCCAAGATTTTTAGGCAAGGCACCTCTCTGCTCATGCAGCGCTAGGTCACCTCTGAAGTTCAAATAGCCTGAGCGCTTTCAGCTGTGTGTGGGGAGCAGCTGTTCCAGTCTCACCAGTTTGGAATGGTGATAGATACACTTCCAAAATTTTTGAAGAAAACAAACAAAAAAGCCCAAACCCAAAACAATCAGTTTGGTCGTGGTGTGTTTTTTTTTTTTTTTTTGTCTGAGCCAAAGATTATGCCACCTAGTCATGTCTAGTCTTCCAATTAGTCTTGTTGATGGTATCTTTAGAGGGAAAGGGAAGGGGGGGAGTATGCAGGAGCTCATCCCTTCTATTCTAAATGCAAACACAAGTTTAATACAGAAAAAAAGGATACAGGGAGGTTTTCAGCAAACAGAAAATGAACTAATACAGAGTCAATGCCGCAAATGGTCATTATTTGCTTATGATATGGTGGGAAACCCACACATTTGAATAGCAGATTCCAGAGCTGTAGAAGACAGTCTGAAAACGTGTGTAATTGTTTAACACGGCCCTACGTTCTGTCACCAATATCACACACACATAACTAAAAACGGAACTTTCTGGTCTGTAAAGCTGCAATGAATGTATGTGACAGTCCTACCGTGGAGAGTTGAACCCGCTGTCCACAGTAATGCTGCTGCTGTCCATGCTGTCCAGGCGAGCTGAGTGGGTGGCTCTCTGGTTGTTGCTATTTTCCGTTTCCTTTGGGGTGAGAAGAGTAAGATTCTTCTCAAACTTCCGCTGCAGATCCCTCTCCTTTTCTCTCTCTAGGAGCCACTGCATTGTGCCCACGTCATCCCTGTTCTTTTCTTCCTCAGCATTTTTGTTGGTTCCTTCCTCTGAGTCGTCATCATCAGATACGTTGTAGTAGTCGAAGGAGGCCTCCTGGTTCCCAGTTGTCTCTTGCTGTCTCTGTGAAACAGGTATGACTTGTGTGACTGAGGTTACTATCGCTTGTTCAAGTTTCTCACATCTGACCGGCAAGGTGTCAGAGGGGGTCTTTTGATGGGGCTTTAGCAGGGGTGTGCTAGACTTATGGTAACTATTCA
>NW_009260268.1:3935531-3972726 GCF_000687185.1 Egretta garzetta | reverse complement strand
AACCACTGCTTGGGCCCTTTGGGGACTCCTCTTTGTGCACCCCAGGCTCCCTAGCAATATGTTGAGACTGTCTTTCTGTAGGAGTCAGTTTTTTGAGCCCATCTGTCCCTGTCAGCGTGTCATGGTCCTCTTTATTCTTTCCCAGTGGTGATGGAGCAGTAAGCACAGTCTCACTGGATGTGTTGCACTGAAAATAGTCATCAACTGCAGATTTTGTTGTGCAGGAGTTGAGCTCACTATACGATGGCAAATTCTCTGTAGGCTTGCTTTGTTCCAACAGACTACAAGAACTGGGGGTTTCTACACTGCCACTAGCTATTTCAGGGATGCAAGTCTCTTTGTAGCTTGCAGATGAAATCAGAGCCCTTTGATGACTGAGCGACTGAGATGGCCTTAAGGTACTATCGTCAATGTAAGTTTGGCTAGTTGTTTGGTCATCTGGGCTACAGCCTTCACCTATATCTTCAGGTGTGCCTAAAGTAGCTGAGCCCAGAGGTCCCTTGGAGTTATCCATGGATCTAGACCTTTCTTTAGCCTTACTGGAGCGCTCGTTCCTTGATCTTCTATCCTGTGTATGGCTGTGGCTCCGATGGACCTTGGAGTGGGAGCTTCCCCTGGAAGGTTCAGGGAAAGGCATTTCTGTTCTTCTTTTAGCCAGCTCACCAGACACGTCCCACTCTGGTGTCATGGGAAAATGAGATTCAATCATGTTAGGGTTGCTGTGCATTATAAAATTATCTCCCTTGTGTTCTATTATAAAACAGCCTTCCCGTGGGGATCGAGTCAAGGGATCATAGAACTCATACTCCCTTTCAGCAGGTATATCCAAATGAGAGCCATCTGATGGGTCTCCTTTGGACACCCGAGTCTTGCTGTGTGACCTCGATTTCCCATGAGACTTTCTGTGATTCCTGCTCTTTTTACTTCGTCCACTGTGGTGAGCTGAAGATCCTGCTTTGCTTCGTTGCGCTTTTTCTTCTTCAAGTTTCTTCATTAGTGCAGTGTGCCTCATGACATTTTCCACAGTCAAGTCTGGGTTAATGCGCCTGATAATCTCCATTTCTACCTCTCTAGGTATAGTGGTAGGGGTGTCCTCGTCCCTTAGCGGCCACTCCTCTGGAGGAAACTGGGCAGAGAAATTTGCCAACTGTTTTGTCTTGTCCTTCTTAAAACTTAATCGGAATAATTTGAGTCCAAATTTCTTAGACTGCTTTTCTACATCCTTAGGCTTTGTGAGCGTCTCTGCTTTGTAAGAAAAATTGACAGTACTTTTGCTTTTCTCAGTAGGTGGGACTTGACATAATGAAGGAGGACAGTATGAGTCTTTACAGTCTTTTGCTGATTTCCTCTGTAGGGTAGATGCATGCATGCTGTGCATGTCTTCTCTGCAACAATGGCAGGAGTCGCAGTGGTTTTTGGGTAGTGTTCGGTCCCTGACACATCCCGAGGTGGAGGGAGTTATAGTTCCTTGTTGTGGAGAGGTACATTGAGACCTGTCAGGTATCCTCTCATCCAAATGATACCATTTACTGTTAGTTCTTATGAGAGATGGTGTTATAAAGTAAGTCTGCGGGGTTACAATGAAATAACCATCCGGAGTTGGGTATATTTTCCTCTCCCGTACAAGCATATTCAAGGTATGTCGAAGGATTTCTGGACTGGGTGTTGGAACTCCTAGAAATGACAGTAAACACATATCAGGGAGTGCATAAAACCATGCAGGACTCTCTGGCTCCCCCCTTCTCAACAAAAAGCTGTTTTTTTCAGTGTGCAAGCTGGAATATGCTGAACAAACAACTCCAGTAAAGCACTTTGTTAGGCATTCTCGCTTCTGCTTGTTTTTCCACTTATCTCCTACACTTCAGACATATTAATTATTAATTAAATAGAAAGAAGGCCATTAATGGAGTGTTAAAAAAAAAAAAAAAAAAAAAAAAAAGAGGAGGAGAGAACTTTTAGTCACTTCCATTGCACAGGTGACCTCAAGCTACAAGATGGAATCACTGGAAATCAAAAGGTGTCAGAGGAAACACTGCACTTTTATTCTTCTTCCAATTAAATATTTATATACCAATTCACCAGAACTATTTATTATAATGCCCAGTCATGTATAAAACATTGGTTATTGTTACTTTGGATGCCTAAGTTGTTTTTTCACAGAGGAGTACTATACAGAAAAAAAAGCATTCCTCCAAACTGCCCCTTTATCACAAACTTGATTGAACCGACTTGCTCTCCCATTAAAACATATTTCAACTACATCAGCTGCTCCACAAAAGACACGCCTTGAAATGATGCAGTTCATCTTACCCAAACTGACTTTTCCACTATGCTGGAAGTTACAGATTTAGCTCCTAAAAAAATTTGCTTCTCAGAGCTCCCTGCCTTTCAGGCGAGATGAGAGGGACACTACCTAAGTGCATATACCACATACTGTGAGAGGGACAAGTATGACAACCCTGCATCAATTCCACATTAGCCACATGGTAGACTTGGTATTGTGAGCCTGATCCTTCCCACTACCAGTGCTCCTGCTGGGTTCAGTGGTGCAGGACCAAGTCTTCCATACATTATTAGATAAAACACCAAGTTAGCATACTGTCCATAGGAATAAGTTCCATCTAGAGCTCAGGAAACAAGAGATTTAGTTTTAAAAAATCTGTTCATGCTGAATAAGAAATTAAAATCCTTCAAAATTTTCAGTGGAAAAAGCTATCTTCAATCAATACATTTTGTTGAACTGAAATGCATTTTCATTTTAACTTAATGCTGGGTACTAACCTGGTTTACATTTTTAGAACTAAAGACTTTTGTTTTTCCAAATGTTTGGATGGTCTATTTTAAACTAAAAAAGTTAGTATTATTTACTGTGGGCCTTAGTTTTCCTTTCAACAAAACTAACTCAGGAAAAAATGTAGAATCAGAGAGTAACTTAGGATGGAAGGACCTCACGAAGTCATCTGGTCAAAACCCCCACTCATAGCCAGGCTAGCTTAGATCAGGTTGGTCAGGGTCTTGTCAAGTCAAACTCTGACTATCTTCAAGAACAGAAATTCCATGGAATCATGCATGCAAAAACATTTCAACAAAGTATATGCTTTTTAAAAAAGTACTTAATGGAAAAATCTCAACCAGGTGTACCTGCCACAAACACAGTATCTTCAGTAGCATACAGTGTCTGGTCACCAACTCTTCCACATGTCGAAGGCTGGAGCCTGTAAGCTCACTGATCTCCTTGTGTTAGCAGACATGAAGATGACAGCAAGGGCTCTGGCACTATGACCAACACCCCATCAAAACATTAGTGACAAGAAATAGAGAAGTTGTACTAACTCCCTAACTCACCCTCTTCCTCGCTACTGGGTTGCGGGCAACATAGTAAGTATTCTTACGTCTGGCTTTGAACATTGCTTGAATTTAGAGACATGACCATACTGCTCACATCCTGTAGTATCTGTAGCTAAAAAACTTACAATGGAAACAGCAAAGTGTTAGGAATAACACGGACACATGAGTGAAAGCAGTTATAATGGAAAAGGCGCCAAGGAGAAGTACATGGGGGCAGTAAATGTATTTCATGCACAGTCCACAGAGCTGAAAGACTAGGGCTGATCCAGACACAGGAAAAGAGGTAAAGAAAGGATATAATTTGAGAGAATAAATAAGACTGAAAATTGGAAAGAACATGCAAATGAAATGGAGAATCAGGAACATGTATTTTCTCCCTTTTTCATGTAGGTGCCCACATTAATGTGATAATCCTAGAGAGAGTAACAAAGACCCCCCAGAATTGCTGGATGAGTAAACATGCCAGATACAGCAGCAGATGGGAAAAGCTGAAATCCAGGGAGCCAGGGGAAAAAGGACTACCCATCCCCAGCCCAGAGTCCTGAATCTCTCTGGGCTGAAGTCAACAATATGCTAAGCTGGATTGCAAGGCAGTGGCAATTGGAAAGCAGGCTGCCCTCTGCATGAGCTTTCAGTAAAGCACAGGAACATGAGGAGTGATTTCAATTCCCATAACAACCAGCAGTCATCACCTAACTTCTTCTTCCCTGTGGCGGAGCTGCTACATCTGCTTGGGTAACACCACCCTTTTTACATTATGCCTTGCATCACCACAAGTGGGTGACCCCAAACTCAAGCTCACATGCTTCTCCATCCTGTGCTGAAAATGCACAACAGAGTCCAATCCCGGTCCAACTGGGATGCACCTGCTGTGCAGCAGCCAATCCCTTTTCCTGCTTCTACATGAACAACCTGCCTGATCCATTGCATTTTCCAGGAGCTTACACGTAAATACCTCAACACATACCTACCTTTGTTTGTGAGAACTTATTTCTTCATCCTTATTTTACTTAAGGGGTTTTTTTTTAACATACTGTTTCAAAAACACCAGAGCAAAAATAAGAGAGTAAAACATTTTCCTGGGAGTTTACGGAAAATTTAGGGAATTCTGATATTTTACACTAACTTAGGCAAAAATACATGGTAAAAACAACAATAATAATGTATTTTTCACCCAGTAAACAGTAACAACCACAACGTGTTGGGTAAATGAGTCTCTAAACATTGGATGCACAGTAGTTACATTAATTGACTAAGTCCTGTGAATAGAGAATGTGCAGATAAACACCAAAGAAAAAAAAAATTGCACGCCTGGGCAGCCAGTGATGCTGTAAAGTTAATTGTGTCAGCCACCTTCTCTCTGTAGTTGGAGACTATCACTTTTATGACTGCCAGCATACAGTACATCCCTGTGGTTCACTAAGCCAGCAGTGACGATGGCAGATGCGGATCTCTGGAGCTCACATTGCCAGCTAATGCTAGCTACGGGTTTTGTTCGGATCTCATTTAGGTACTTACAAAAGCAGAAACAGACCCAGACTCCAGTTAGGCTTTCCTGCATGATGGACCGGAGCAATGACACTACTCTGGGTCCCATTGTTGCTATTTTAAATACAGATTTCCTGGCTTGCTGAAGACTTTTCTCTTTACATCAACCTGCCCACATTGTGTCTACATGTAACCTACTCCACTGCATCCCCAAGTCTCCTTATGGCCTCCCCTCCTCCATTAAATAGGAACAAGAGGAAAAAGTCCAGTAGTTTAGACTCTAGCCTATAAAATATTGCATGACAGCAGTGGTATTATTTAAGATTATGTAGTGGTTTAATAATTCAAAAGCAGAAACTGTCTGGACACTGAATCATCAGACATGTACATTTTCTGCATCTCAAGAGAGTCTACTATGCCATCCACTGAGCTTCCAGACAGAAGATTATGTCTTGTTTGCTGCTCACAAAGAACACTGACCTAGAGTGAACTCAGTTAATGTAAGACGCTGATTTTAAGTGCTACATATACATTTCACATATTTAAAGAGTGAACAGTTATGAAGGTGAATGACAGAGGAATTTGCCAGCTTTCAGAAAACTGTTCACTTCAAAAGCAACGTAGTCTAATACACAAAAATTTTCTCCACTGAAATTCTGAACACCTTGAAATGATTTGGTAAGTACATGGACCAAAAAGAAAAAAAGAAAAAAAGAAAAAAAGAAAAAAAGAAAAAAAAGAAAAAAAAGAAAAAAAAGAAAAAAAAGAAAAAAAAGAAAAAAAAGAAAAAAAAGAAAAAAAAGAAAAAAAAGAAAAAAAAAGAAAAAGAAAAAATCCTTACTAAAGGCAGTATAGACTAAGGCCATCGATGTTTTCTTCAGCCAGGTTCACATAGATAAGAGGGTCTGGCTGCCAGACACAGGAACAGAGGTTACATTTTTAGCTCCTCATACTAGATTTCAAAGATTTACATTTAATGTTTGGGATTTAAACCATAGTCAATAAATTATAAAGTAGGGCTGTACAAACATCTCATTGTTTAATTTGAAGTTAGAATAATGGGAGCACATGCATCAGGAGCCCTCCTGCTTTTTTAAAAACCTGACAAATAACAAAAGCCACAAATAAGATGTACATTATCATCACAAACTTTTTCAATAAAATAAATTCATGAAAAATACATCCAAAGTAGTATTTAAATGGTGTTAAATCTGCTAAAATGATTTTCTCCTGAGCTGATGCTAAGGCTTAACAAGGGATAAAAGAAATACTCTGATTGGCTCGTGAAATACTAGTTAAGGATGTGGAGTGGTTGCTATGTGATGTTATAAATAATTAGCATACCTTATTTCAGATAGAGCCATGGCCCAGATTTATGCCTGCACAATGGCTCAGCAAACTAGAGGGCTAGACTGCAAGTGTAAGATCCTGCACTGAGGAAAGAGGTTTATTATTCTTAGGCAGTTTGAGAATAGCATCTGGGGTCTTAGGAAATTTATACATGCCATGGAACACAGTGAAGCATCTGTTCATTAAAACACAAACAACACAGGCAGACAAGTGCAGCTACAGGGTGAGAGATACGGAGAGGTTATGTGACAATGACATACACATCTACACTGGTAATGCTCTCCTCTCTCAGAGCATCACCACCTAATTAGGAAAAATAAACTATCAGAATAGAGGAGGACATCAGATATTTTAAAACAGCCACAGTGAATACAAGGGCTCAAAATGGCACAGCTGATTTATGAGACAGTTTGGGCAGACAAGTGAGAAGTATCACTCAGCACAAGAAGAGGTTCTGTTTATGGGGAAGGATAAAATTTTTGGATAATCCTCATACACTGAGAGAACATGTATGTTTGCTATGTTAAACATGTCATTGCTGGGATAGAAAGGCACTTCTCTAGAGAGGGGAAAAAAACTGGACAACAAAAGGTGGCATTCACACATTCCATTCCCCCCCCAAATTTTCTTTATGTTTTGTGAAGGTAGGAAAAACAAAGCTTTCCTTTTTTTTAATCTCAGACTTGAGAAATGCACATGTTCATGGCGAGTGGAAAAAAAAAAAAAAGAGGCAGCAAGAGACTGTGTGCTAACTTGCCTCAGGCTTCTTCTGAGCAGAGTCTACAAAATAAACCAGCCTGTTGAATTATTTTTGATGTATGGTTCTCTCTAGCAAGAATAGCACAACACACCAAGTCAACTGATAATCATGCTCTCAGGAAACCCAAGGGATGCCACCAATAAATTACAAATTCCACCATGCAATAGTGTTTATATAAAAATAGTGATAGAATCATTGGAAAAATACTTGCAACCTATGGAACTCTTCCAGTAGATAGCTATATAGAAAACATGACTTGGGGGGGAAAAAAAAAAAATCATCAAAATTAATTAAACCAGAACTATAATTGTGACCTTTGCCTTCTTTGCATTCTATCCCTTACAACTTTTACCACTGTTTTCAAAATCAGCAAAGCATACTGAAAAAAAACACCCTGATAAACAAAACCACAAATTGGGACAGAAAGCCAGTATTTACAAAATATACTTGCAGTAATTTTTTCCAAAGTGCAACTATTAAATGTCAGACAGAACTGTTTATTCCAAACACAGCTCTCAATCCCAATTACATTTTAAAATCTCAGAACTTAGTACTAGTTATAGCAAAAGCAATGTAACCTTCAAGGCTTTAAGTAACTTTTGCTCTGAAATGTAAGCAAAAATATTCAAGACATCAAAACATGGCTATGGTTAGGCTGCCCAGATGAGGCAGATGCATCAGTAGTTTTTCTGCTGAAGCATTTTTAATTAGCTGCTTTTTACAGCTGTAAGAGAGGTACAATAGAGAAGTTTTTCAACTAGTTACAGTTAAGCATCTTGCTCAGGATCATAAAAAGCACAAGCAAGAAAGTTGTGCTCTTTTGAGCAGTAAACCTCTGCCCAATGCTTTTACACTACACTTTTAGATGTCTGCACAAGATGCATATTGCATGATTCACCAACTCCAGATGCAGGCTGCCAGCAGGGAAACAGCATATTCAAGAGTACATTCTTAATATAGGTTTCCTTTTTTTGATGTTACAGTATCTTTAATCCAAGACATTTCCATCTTACCACTTAATCAATATTATCAAATGCCGACAAGATTAGCTTCGGAACAGTACACAAGCATTTATGAGCACAGCAAGTGTATCTGTGGCTATCCAAAACTTTTAGTCATGGAGAGAGTTCTCAAGTCCAAGAAGGCTCTGAAAACCCCTGGAAACCAGGCTGACAACCTGTTAGTTTGAATATAACCTCTCCCTGAAGCAGGCACATCATTGCCATTGGACTCTCTTAGTTGCATCAGGCCACACCAGTTTTGAGAGCCTGTCCTAGGTGGAGAAGACATGCAGTAGGTGGGGAATCTGCTCTTTAAGATGGAATGCTCTACACAGAGACCTCCATGAGGTTATCTCTACAAAGACTGGACAATGACACTCGAATTTGTTGAATGACGTCAACAGGGCTCTTACAAGTTAGCTTACAACTGGCTTGAAAGCCACAAGGTGGAATAAGTCGACTCTGGCTATGACACATGCTTTGTTCTTTGTAACTACTAAAGAAGTCCTAAACTCTTCTGACTATGATGATAAAGAGGGTTATTTTGTGAGAAAAATCACAAACAAGCTTATTCTGATACCAGTCTGAAAGAAAGAAACAAGCTAATACAATTTGCTGTTTAGTACCTCAAGTAATTTTTCATATTTACATAAAGGCAGGAATTAACCCTGCAAAATGCATCTCACATGAATGGCCCTGTCAAAGAGAACTCAATTCTTTCTATTTTTAAGAAGGCTGTAAGATTAGAACCCTAAAGCCTCCTTTTACTTTTGGATTGCATCTCAAGATTAACCAATATTCCCACACAGAAGAGGGAAGAAAAACAGTCTGCCAAACACTAAACCTCCCTCTTTTAAGGAAGCCAAAAAGATAAGCAACCTTTCAGGTAGGGATTGGGGATTCTTTAACTGTCCTTTTACAAACATGCGTCCATCTGACCGATGATGTACTGATGTACAGTTACCTGGGAAGCAGGTCGTTAGGTGCTCCATTAGTGCTTCTTGTGTGACTTGTTTTCGGGCAGAGTTCATTGCTGAGATGGCCAGGCAAAGGATTTCCCCAAGTGGAATAAACTGTGACTGACTGATGGGAGACATGCTGATGGGTGATACATCACCTGTAAAAAGACAAGAGATGTGCAATGAAGCATTTTGTTTAAAAATCTGCTCATAGAACAAGGATGTAGAGATACAACCGGAAAAGATGTGCACAGCTCTGTAGTCTTTGTACTGAGCTGGGGATAAAACTCTTACAATGGAGAACCATCCAACAGCTTATTTCAAAACTTAGACATCGTCAACTTTGGAAAATGGGAGATATACACTATACAGACATAGTTTTGCCGAGGGTGAAATTGACAGATTCAGAAAAATGCCAAGAAAGTAGCACTTATGGTTGCAAAACCTCATGCTTGAATATCCTACTAGGCAACTGTACAAACAAAATACTTGCATGTATTTCTCTGGACATAAAAGGGGAGATTTCACTCCCCTTTCAAAGGCTAGTGGTACAGATCACCCACCATTTCCACTTGATAGAATATTTTTTCTTAGTAGTAACAAAGATCAGAAAAAAATATCGCTAAGGTAATGAATAACATTTTCACCCAGCAAATGCCCTAAGATCGATACCCTGAAAAAAAAATCTCTCCTAGATCTACATGCCAAATGTCTTTGTACAGACTCTGTATTTTATAGAAGTTTTAATGGTTCCAGAATGGCCTGAAAATTAACTTTGTTGTAACTCTTCTCATGTTGTCTTAAAAAATATTTCATTAACCCATACTTAAAAAAAATAATTGAAAGATCTTAAAAATGAAAGTTATAGGAGAAATTACAACTTGATAATACTAGTATGACTAGACAAATACATGTGCATTTTAACATACTTTATATAAATACAGATAGGCTTTTAGATTCTGCTCTGTACCTCCTCTTGAAGTGGCAACAGTTCCTCAATGATCTCAAATAGATGGAAGCAGCAGGCTAAAAAGATTTCCTTTGCCAGTGGAAAAGGAGTAATAGAGAGTAACAGACAGAAGAAGGGGTGCTTGACTACAAATCCTTTTCTGGCCACAGGTCAGTCAATAGCCACGGATTAAGTTTTACCTAAACGGCTTTGAAATCTCAGGAAAAGCACCCTATTTCTGCTGTCACAGAGCAATACCTTGTTATCAAATCAGGAATCAAGTTACTGGAAATTAACTCAAATTCAAACTTTCCTTCACAATTTAGAGGATCTAATATTTGTTCTATTAATTCTATATTCCTATTACGTCTACTAAACAGGAACAGCAGTTTCTAAAACTGATTATCAAAATGCATTTAATCTTGCATTATACTCAGCACTTAGGAAAAAAAAAAGAATTGGTGGGAGTAGCAAATTGCATAACTGCTTCAGTGAGACTTATGAGCAATATTTTTCAATATACCAGCTGTACAATCTGTTGTACAACAGTGATACACATTACCCAAGACACAACAATGATTTAAAATACACATTTTTGCTATGCTGTCTCCTGATTGCTTCTGCTTAATCAGGCCTGACCAGATCAATGCTGCTATCCCAATACAGCAGCATTCCTCCAGCTTCAACACAGTGCACCCCAAGATCCTCCTCATTCTTATCTAACCACAGAATGATGACCTGAAAATACAACCTTTTCTGGACATTTTTTATTCACATACACCTGACAAATTCCTGCCACGTGCTCTACAGACAATGGCAATCAAGAAGACTGTAGGCAGCTTACAGGGAAACGTGAGATACGCTTTCACATGACTTGGGAGCAAACACCATTTGTCCCTCCAACACTGAGAATGGATAAAGAATATCACAGTTATTATATTACTATTTACTAATAATTATACCTGCTGTCAGCTTAAATTTGTTCATAGATGAATCTTTGTAATCATCCAGACACATAAGTTTACCAACTTTGATCAACAGTCACCATGCACTTTGTGTAGGGGATCAGTTTATTTAATGATTAGTTTCACATCTAAAAAGCATCAGAATTACCGTAAGAATTATGCCGCTTTAGCTAAGCAATTTAAGAAATTACTGTCTTTCACACGGAGATTATCTGTGTCATGGGTATCCTTGTGAGCACTACTAAGTTCAGTTCAGTGCAATGTCAAATAGACTGGCATATATTGCCCTCAGCTGAGGTTTAATGTTGTTATCAGATTCAGTGGGCACTGAAATGGGCTCCCTTGGTAGCTTTAAGGGCATCAACTTCCTGAATTGTTTTATCTGGATCACCAAAGACCTGGCAATTTCTTAAACCAAAGCACCATGGCAAGAACATCCCTGTGCCTACTCCCAGCCACTCACCCACACTGCTGCCTATGCAGGTGCCAGGATGGGAGAGCGGGAGGAAGAGCTCCTTCTCTGCCTTGCACCCGGAACAATCCACTCACAGCTAACCAGAATGATATTTAGGATGTAAAGAATGGGCCTTCATACCATTAATCAGCTTCCTGAAGTGGGAAAGGGCCTCGAGGAGGCCCTTTACATGAAGCCTAACAAGTGTTGCTAATTTATGCAGGTTTGCTCTGCAGCCTCCCAGCTGCCCCCAGAGAGATGCTTGGACAGGAACTCAAACCAGTTACTCTGCTCACCCTGAGCAGCCCATCCCTCTACCCTGACTGCCAAGAGCCTGCAGAGATCTACCTCTGGGATCACCCCCAGTCGGGATTCCTTAACTTAAAACTGGCTAAGTACAAGTTAAGAAACAATAAAGTTTACCTGGATTTTAGTAACCTTGCACTTTGCACAATCTTTCCTTTCAAAGTAGGCCTCCAGCATGAAATCGCTTTTCTAGGTTAGCGTGTAGAACACATTCAGTCTGCACATTTGACCCTTGCCAGTTAGGCTCACCAGCAGGCACAAGCCAAGAGTCTCCACCAAAATACTAAGTATACTTCACATAACTCATCAATATAAAACATTCAGTATCAGTTCCTTAACATTAACACGATCTCTAGCAAAGCATGCTATAGTTAGGATGTCAGGGCAACATACACCCCGCTTGCAAGTATTTGGGAGCTTAACACCCATTTAATTGACTAGAAAGACAACTGTAATAGTCTATAAAATTGTAATTTAAATGGTTTTAAATGCAACAGAAACGGCCAATGAATATTGGTTTATGTGAGAGCCTTTCTTTCTGTTTTGTAAGGGACTATCACCAGCTAAGTGACAGTCTTTCCCACTGAATGCTTTTCAATCTTCTTCATTATGATAAGCGCCCCCTTGTTTCACCTCTGTTGTGCCAGAACTACCTCCATAGCTTGTTGTCCAAAACTGTCTGCTGGAGATAATCACTGGCTCTTGGTTTAAAAAGGCTAGTGCACATCCGTAAAACTTTTAGCAGACCTAGTGATAGAAAGCCAAAAACCCCCTCACTCAGGGAGGCTGATTTGCCAAGTCTTATTTTAACTGTCGTGTGGCTCTGGGAAATTACAAGCGCTCTGTGGTTATAGTGAAGTGAACAAACTTCTTTGATGCACAACAACAGAAAATATCTTGCATCTACGATTTAATATATTAACATCAATTATGCACATAAATACTCTTCAGCCTGTTGAACAGAAGGTTTATTACAGTTTCTTTAGGGAAGATCTGCTTAAAAAAAAAAATCAAATATGCTTTTCCTAATTTTTGAAGACCACATCACTTACATAAAACATCTTGCATATGGCTCCTGTTAGCTCTGACTGATGCTTGTCTCAAGCAGCTTTCTTTTGAAATCAAATTACTATCCTTACTTTCATATGTTTATGTTCCCAATTAAATGAAAACTGGAGCTCAGAAAGCAGTTTTCACCAGCTGACTTCATGTTTTGTTTAAATACTATATATAGTTTTAGCTCTGTTTCTGCAGCATCTTTCCAAACTTTTCTCTAAAGCATTTAAAAAAAAAAAAAAGTTTTCTAGACTTCACGCTGTAAGCAACAGTTAATTTTCAAAAACGTCTAAGCACATATCAATGAACGGGATTTGTCCTCATTTATGCCTTGGGGATATATAGCACTACCCTGTGGGGAAAAAAAAATTATTGTTACTTAGAACAAAAGATTATATAGCACATAAACACTTAGCTCTTAGATAGCACATTTTGTCAGTGGATTTCAAAACATTCTGAAAAAGTGGGTAACCATAACTATCCTTAACATACAAATGAGAAAGTGATGGCCAGTAATAGAGCTGGGAACGAAAACTCACACATCCTGAACCCATACCAGCCAGAACCTTTCCTGGGCCAGTTTATCTAGTATCTCTGTTCTCTGAAAGTCTGGGTACCACCATCTTGGGAGAAAATGAGGTAGACTATATTCTGCACCGCGTATCAGCAATTAACCTATCAACAACATACCAATGACAGACTTTTTATTAGTGATTTTGCTGCTGCAAAGAAGTGACCTGGAAGTCAAACTCCCTGTCTCAAGAAGTTTGCACGAAGACTGTTTGATCAATCACCTCTTGACTTATAAATGGAACCAATTCAGTACAGACACTGTGAAAGAATACTGAGGAAATTACAGTGCAAAGCCACACTATATTAAAATTTATACACATTATTTCCCCAAAATGGGGAAGAGACTCTGATTACACTGTGCATCCTGTAAAACACAGGAAGCCAGAGCCCAGTTTCCCTTATGCATCCAGCCGCTCAACACCTTTCTAACCTTTTGTTTCCTACAGATCAAGACAAACATTAAACATGATTTTTAGCCTGGTTTCCACAGGAAATGAGGCTTGCACAATCACAGTCTGTGTGCATGCGTGTGCCAGAGATGTTGAGCCTCACTTGACAACAGAGATTCTAAACCAAGCGTTTGCTATGCATGCTCCATCTGCCCAGAGCTTCAGGCATGGCCACCTCCCATTAGGCAGGAGAGAATCCAGTCAAAAAACACACTTGTAAAGGGAAATCTCACTTCACTACTTTTGCTGCTTACAGAACTACATTACTAATCAGAAAACATCAAACTAGGGTACAGTAACTTCATGGCACCTCCTGATTATAGTGGTGGTTGCAACAGAAATCTCCTACAAAAAAATTAATTGCCAACAGCCTGTTCTGGTCAACACTCACCTATGATTTCACTCTAGGAGGAACTACAGAAAAGTCCTTTTCAAACAAAAGGTAGCTAACAAAACCTACAGTACTGGTAATGGGCAAAAAGAAGCCTCTTCAGCCTAGAATATTAAAACTTTTTTTCCTACAATACTGTACGTGAAAAGCCTTTTCTAGAAAAAGCACATTTTCCAGATCTACTTAAAAAAGGGACAGATGTTGAAGAAGTTACATGTCTGGCCTGGGTTGCACATTACCCCTTTTTCCCCTCAAACCCCAACATGACTGAATCACTTTATTATAGAATACTTACATACACGTAGCAAACAAAACCTTTCTTACGTGAACTCACAACAAAGATAGGGTATTGCCATTTTAAGCCAGACAACATTTCCATCTGATTAAACAACAGGAGGGAACAGGAAGAATATGCAGATTTCTGTGGTATTACCCAGATTACTCTGAAATACCTTGGATCTACACTAGCACACTAACACAGAAAAGAACACATTTTACTGGCAAAATCTGAAATAAAGAAAATTAGAAGGTGTGTTCCTTGTGCTGTTCTCAGCCACAGCCAAATCCTCCTTTTAAACCGCATTTCCCAGAGGAGTATTTTTATGAACAAAGCTGCAGGTTGTGTTTACTAGGCAGTTACACATATCAGAGGACCGATAACAACAAGAAATAAATACATTAAAGATTTGTCCATTTATTTCTGTTTAAGAGCAGCTTAAACAAAGGCATGACAAATGCAGTAACACATTTGCTAACCAGCAAGCTCCTTCTGCACCTCTGAAACACATGCACACCAAACATACCTTCCCTTGCAGATACAGATCACAAATGCTTCAAGAATGTGACCTGGCAATGTGACTGCTCCAATTCTAACCAGCCTGAAGAAAACACAGCAACCTTAATAATGACCAATCATATGACAAACACTGGCCTCTGAACAAAGTTCTAGTCCCTTGCCAGTTATTAACTTCAACCATGTAAATTGATCTTTTTAATCATTCGGATCCAACTAAAAGCGTGATCTCTAGGTTCACCAAGTGGCACTAACTTTCAGAAACAGGTGCTAAATTGCCCACAGTCAGCAGACTTGCCTTACGTGCATTCATCCCGCATATTTCCTGTGATTTAAATTTCCTTTTCTTTGTTCAAGTCCTGTGGCCAGCTGCCTCCTGATCCAAAGTGATACCCCAGCATGTGTTACAACTATGATCATAAAAAGTTTCTGCTGGAGCATGGAACTTTCCCAGAGGATTCAGTCAAGGAGATTTTGGTGGTGTTGCTTATCCTGGGAAGAAGGAGGGTGGGACTGTGGTTTTTTAATATATTGTGTGCTTTAGAATGTGTTTCCTCAAACAGTATTTTTCAAATGCATCTTTTAATAAATGTCCTTGTCTATATTCCCAGCACACAATATGTTAAAAAAGGCAGACTTACCTGAACCCCTATGGTCTGGTTCCATGCTCCAGTACAAAGTACATCCAAAGTAGCTGCATTGTAACAACAATGTGCGTATTGGGGCTTTATATCACTGTGGAAGCTGGCTAGCTGCAGCATAGGTGAGCACCACAGGACCTGAAAGAAGAAAAACAAAGCATGCTTTTAGGCAGTAATATGCTAAACACCCACCTCTTAAAGCAGTAAATAGGGGCTTCCAGAAAATAAAAAAGACTGCAGTATCTATGCAGGTCCACTGAAAGGAATAATGCTCTTTCACACAATTCTCACATTAAGTACGAGAAATAAATGGTTAAGAAACGACAGGGGGGGTGGAAGTAGAGAATAAATGGGGACTACAAATATAACTCCCACACAGTGTTTTGAAAACATCTCTCTCCTCTTGCCCTATTTCCACGAAACGGCTGGAATCACGTTCTGACACCACCCCCTGTTCCGAAGGCACTCACAGTCTTCGCAAAGCACCTCTCCACTGCAGTGCCTCAGGATTCTGCAGTGTCACTCCTCTTCTCCCTGGCTCTCTGCAAAGTGAAGTCATAGGAATGGATCAGCCAACCTGACTTCTCACTACCCTGCCCAGAATCCTTTGTGAACTGAAATGAGTCATCGCTCTGAAAAAATCCACGGCGCAACGTTCCAGGTTTCTCCCTATGTCTGCGCCGGCTTCTTTGTCTTTGAAACGAAGTGCCTCTGCTTCTGGAACGGTGCCCAGCTGCATTGTACAGGATAACAAGCCAGCCTCCTCATTAAGTGGACAAGAAAGCTATTTACATGCATTAGCAAAGACAAGTTAAAGCTTTAACCCTCCAGTCAAGACAAACAATGTACTCCTAACATACCTGTCTGATGTAATACACAACCCCCCAATACACAAAACCACAAATGCACAGACATACTGCACACACACACTTGCACAGACCAGTATTTTCTTAAATTATTCACTGTTTAGCATGACACTTACCAGTTTTTATTCTATTGATTAAAAAGAAAGATTTAATCTCCTTTGTCAGTCCTGAAGGATGCTGCAGACCTGCACATAACAAACAGCTCTGCTGTACACTGGATCAAAGTTGTACTGCTGCAAACTGTTCATCAAAAAATTAGCAGCAGTGGACAAGTTCTTGCAAGCTCATTTTTCATCATCCCATTCACCATTTGGGTTCAAAACAAAGTGAGCCCTGAAACCATGCCAGACGGAAAATGTCAAACTGCTCCAAGTGCCGAGAGCCAGCGGAGCTGCTTCAGCTTCTGCTGCTACTGACAAAGAAGGTAATGCTCAGAACGAGGTCACTGTGTCAGGATCTCACTCCCCGTGCTAGGTTTTCCTTTGCTTGGTGAGGATATGCTAAGCTAAAGCATCAGGAAAACACACAAGACGAGGTAGGAACAGCATGTGATGAGATACAGTTGCTGCTGTTTTGGAGAAACATTCTTAGTTGTTTGGGGATTTTCTTTTAAGAGAAAGAAACATTTAAAATTGCCTTTACTGCAAAAGAACTACTACTAGCCATGATCTAGTCATCAAATGAGAAGACCGATATGCAGAAATGGAGGGGCAAACAAAACAAAACAAAAGGAATGAATGCTGCCACGGGACACTGCCTTTAAAGGTTCCTGTATCCTAAGCACTTTGAAATAATTTGAAGTGTAGTAGGCATATCATCCATGAAATCCTGAAACACGGCACTTCAGGATTCACCTGTGCTGTGCTGGAACAGGCAGTGCTCTTAGGTTCTCTTCTAAATGAACACACCCAAGTGTTTAGGACTGGATTAAATACAAAGGCCACCACCTCCCTGTGCTGCCTAGCCTTACAACTACCCAGACAGTGAAAGAGTCAAACCCAGCCTAAAATAGGTCTATGTGTTTCAAGAGGATAAGTAAATAGCTGGGTTACACAACTAAGGAACATCACTTCTGTTTATAGGTCTATGGTCATTGTTACGCAGCAAAGCCCTATTATAAACAGCCTCATTTGCAAGCCTAAGGTAAGCTGGGTGCTTTGCTACACCTGTAGTTAGACAGTAGCCAAGATCTCAACATTAAAAGCCAGGCTTTTGCTATACACACAGTCATCAATTTCTGTGTTCCCTGAAAGACCTCATTCCAGGAAATCTTCCTTCAACTTTACAGGAGTTTTGCCTTCCCTGGGGCTGCAGCATCAGCCGCAAAGCCTCTAACGAATCCAACTTGGCATTTGCAATGTTTGGGTCCCTCAGGATCATCCTGCAGAAACTGGTTGTTTGTCTGCTAAGTCCACACCCACTTTACAGCAATGAAACTCACTGCAAGAAGAAAAAATTCTGTGGGCTTAAAAGTGAATTACAACAGGCACCTACTGAAAGAAAGAAGCAGAGCTCCAATCTGCTTTTCCTTTGCACCAGACAACATTCGTGCAAAGCTGAATAGCTGGGCTTGTGCATGCAGTTCTGTTTTCACACACACAGACAACTCTTGCAGCAGCACTCACGCTACTATCACCAAAGTTAAAATACTGGCTACTGGCAGAAGATCGATCAAGGTAATACCATGACCCGAGCATCCTTTTGGTCTAACAAATTTCTCCAGTGCTTGAACCCGAGTTACATACTCAGGACCAGCCCAGCTACTCTAAACAGACTAATACAGCTGCAAGCTCCCTGAGTGGGACAATTCCTCTTGCACATACATCTTGTGTGCACGCACATCTAGGCATGCCTCTGCTCAAACTCATCAGCTCACAGTGCTATTACACAGCCCTTTAATCAGTATTAGGAACAGCAAGAAGTGCCTGATACCTCCAGCATGGCAGAGCGCGAAAGTGAAAGGAGAGACCAGCAGCAGGAAAAGTAAATGAGAATGTTTAGAAGAGCTGAAGTTGATGGATAAACCACCAGCGCTGCCACCATCAGTGATGTTCCTGCAGTGTGACCTCAGAGGAGGAAGGCCTAGCCAAAATACCACATGCACTTTCCAATCAAGGCGCTACTCTGTTCCTCCCCCACATCTCCCCCCAAGCACATGACAGAAGTTGATACCAAAACAAAAGCTGCCTTACTGACAGTGTGTGGCAGGAATACACCGTATACTTCTCTTTGTGTAACTCCATGCATGCACATGCACCCGAATAGACCAGTACAGAATACAGCGTAGCCCGAGACCGATCTCCATCATACACTGAGAAAGCAGACGATGTAAAGATCCCATTTTCTTCCTTTGCACACGCATTGTGTTGGAGTTGAACACAGACTCCTTTGTCAAACTCCACATTAGCTTGCATACATCCCTGAGCCCTCCCGGGCCAGGGCCTGGGATTCCCTTCCTTTGCCACAGCCCTTTCACCATCACCAGAGGAAACTCAAGAGGAGAAAAGGAATGTGCTCAAACTGGAGGCAGAGCACAAAAAAAGTTTAAAAAGAACACCACCAGAAGATGCCAAGAAGGTTATCAAGAGCATGAGAAAATTCAGACTAGCCTGCACCAGTTTCAGTGGATCCCGAATTTCAGAGGCTAGAATCAGCCATCAGCGCTCAGCATTCAGAGTCTGTAGCTGCAGAGACTATGCTCATCTATCATAATGATTGCTTCTACAAGAACCAACTTCACAAGCACCCAAAACCAGAACTGGGAACACATCCCATGAACCCTGTGGCCTGAGAAGAAACCAGACTAAGGAACATGAGAAAGATACAAACTTACACGTACATTTCTTTAGGAAATCTCTTCACACTAAAAATTTTGATACATTAGTGCTCCACTAATAACAACTTACTTGCAGCATGCTAATAAGTTCCACTTGGCTTACCTGAAAAAATCTCCTGGTTCCTTAAGAAATCACTTAAGAAAACACAAGAGGGAACAAGATCAGGGTATTAAATTCAGCAATATCTCAACAAGTAATGCCCACCTGTTTTTGTGCTAATGTTGACTTGGAGCTTAAATACTCTTTTTTCCCCTCCTGCTGCTTACACCCCAATGTATTTGCAGAGAACATACCTCCCTCCTTCAGATCTCATTCCACTGGCTTTTAAAAAAGCACTCTTTTTTAGTGTTCTTTTGTATGTCGCCCCTCCTATCTTTCTAAAGGATTCTTCTACATTTACTCTAATGTACATAACTTTTCTTTAAAAAGCAACAACCCCAAATTCTGCAACATATTCTAGTGCTCCAGCTAACCTCTCACTTGCGTCAGGTACAAGGAAGTGGAAATCTCCATACTTTTAGTGGAAATACCCCCGATGTATAATAAGAATGAAACTTGCTTTTTTTCACAGCTGTACTACATTGGTGGTGATTCACTGTCACCCCACAACTGAACAACCAGTTCCAGATCTCTTTTTATGCTGCCTGCAACAAATGAGTTTGAAGCAAATATTACTGCGTTTGACTCCCAAGACCACGATCTTGCCACAATCTAACTTTAACACCTCACTCTGTGGATAAGATTAAGGATCTTTGACCATCCAATTCTTATTATTTGCTATGTATTTTTTAAGCATCTCCACTTTATCACATGCTAAAGAGAGCCAAAAAAAATAAAATGAAAAACAAACAATACCTTAAATGTTACCTAATGCAGGACAGAACCACAACCCCAAGCCACACTTGCTAATACAACCCAGTAAACAGCATTTGAATGAACCCATCAGGCCTTAATAGGAAAAACAAAGCAACCCACAAACTCCCTCCCCCGAAAGCCCAGTAGGTAAAACAATTGTCTTTTTAGAATTCGACTACTAAAAGAGGCTTCTTTAAATTGTAGCTCACTGGAAAGTATGTGATATTTTAAACCACGCAGAAGAATTCTCTGACAGATTTTGTAGCTAGGACCATGGGACAGGCAGGGAGGAGGTTTTTTTTTTGGTTTGGTGTTTTTTTTTTTTTTTGTATAGGAACCTGTTACTATTAAATTAATTTTATTAATGTAAAAGCTATATTGTCATCGACCACACCACCACCCCACCCCCTCAAAAACAAAGCCTGCCTGTTTTCTGGCAGCAAACAGTAAATGCAAGGAAAGATAGAAGCATTAAAAAAATCTGACACTAGAGGAGATTTGGCAAGAGAGAGTGAGCACGAGAGAAACAAAAGGGGAAAAAAACCCAACAAACAATGATAAACCTCGGTATTTTCTTTTAGGGTGGGAATTTTATAAAGGCAGAGAAAAATATTCCTTTACAAATGCTCCTGAAAGCACAGAACATGACTCTTGAAACGTAACAATCAGCCTGTCTTAGCCACATGTTCTTCACTATCCTCTTCAGTTCAGCCAGAATACATTTTCAGCATGTCTGGGGATGCTGCAGCAAACATTCAGCAAGAGTCTAGTCAGCAGCCAAAATTCTTGAAAGGTGAAGGGATGATTAGCAATACAACCCAACAACAGTGTGCCCTCTCTCATTTATATTGACTGCTGTAACCGTGGTAGGATTTTCATCCTGAAGACGATACTGCGGTTGTTACAGCTTTTCAAACAAATAGTGATGACTGGCAGATAACTTCAGGTTAAAATAAGAACCTGCAACACTGAACACAAGTCCCATGGTACTGCAGCAGCCTTTAACAGCCCAGTTTTTCCTGGCTAGGAGAGAACTGATGAAAAGGCCAGGCGTGGAATCAATTAAAATGGTGCCAAAGTGGTTTTTAAAAGAAAAGGTTAGACACTCCAAAGACTTAGCAGTTGAGAGTTTACTAGGTCATTTTTTTCCCTGTGGTGGAAAGCAGAGTTTTCACTACAGCTGAAATACATTTAAGAAGATGTACTTCAATGCTTATGACATCAAAATATCTTACATCTTAACATATGAAGTAGCTACGTTAGGACATTCTGCCCCTATGCAGTGGCCCCTGTTTCCCACAATGGCTCTCCTTTGGTCTCCCCTGCATGGGGATCAGCTGTGAGGATGGGAACACACAGCACAACAGTTCAGCAACTCACCAAATCTGCTGCCTCTCACATGCTGGTCAAATATCTTAGAGGAAGCGTTAGAAAACCAACTGCACACATTGCCACTAGCATATACTGCATCTTAAAGGGAAATGCCCTTGTTCCAGGCAGAAACAGTTCTTTTGAGATCCTCCAGCACTGGCAGATTTTTATTTTTTCTCCCAACTAGTATGACCATCAGCAAATGCAGCAATCAAAAAGTACCTCTCCAAATAAATGACAGTACCCTGGAACCAGGCGTTCCTTCAATTAAACAACTCGTTAGATTAAATGTTTCCTCCTGTCCATCTCACATGGGTTTTGCTTCTTAATTTTATTGAGCACTTGTTTTATTATAGGAAGCAGTAAACCAAAACCTACAACAGGCATTTTACTACTATTACAACAGTAACACCTCCCTACCTCCCGCTCTTTTTTTTTTTAAGTGAAATTTTAGGAATCTGAAAATCTCCCTGTACATGAGCCATAAAACTGAACATGGAATCCAAAACAAGGATGAAATTACCGATTTCACAGAGATCTCCTGCATGACTCCTTACATATCTCCTAATTTACAGAGTCTTATGTTTAGACTTTTAATTACCACCCCCTCAACTCATCTAACGTGTTCACCACTGACTCCAGCAACATTCAGACCATGCTCCTAAAAAGGTAGGAAACCTAACATATTTGAGCAGAATTTTTTGTGTTTGCTGCACTGCCTTACACCGCCTTGCTGATGTCACTATTTTGCAAAATTGCTCAGCTGTTTTACTCAGCTGTCGCTAGTGCCTTCCGAAGTCCTCCTCAGCAGTCTTAATGAACCCGAACAACTGTGATCTGACAGATAGGGTTACCACTTCATTATCTATTCCATCCTTCAGATTTCTAATACAGCTATTAAACCCCAAACATTTGGTATTGATCCCTGCTGCACAGAACACTGTTAACCCTTTCCAGGGACCAGAACTGGCTGTTCTTTTTTCTCCTCTATATTCTAAACTGAGCTCAACAAAACTTTTCTCTTGGACTTTCACCAAGCATTTATAAAGCATTAGAGCGTGGAAGTGTCCTTCTGCTCCCCAAGTGTCGCTATGACCCAGTTTTCTGAAAGATGAGAACACATAAAAATAGTTGTGTCTTTGCCCTCTTATTCAGTAGAGAGACCTAAACTAGGATATCAAGGCTAGATTCCTGAGATGATCTCAGGAGCCAGTGATGAACTCAACTTATATTGAACTAAACCAAAAGGACAGCAAAAGGAGAGATTTGGGATAATTTCTTGAACACATTTCACAAGTAACCACCGGACACAGAGAGAAAAATCACCTATAACAGAATTTTGAGATCAAAGCACAGGGGATCCATAAATCCAAGCTCTGAATGACTGCATGTTATGCCATAGCAAGATACTTGCTTAACACACATTAAAACAACAACAAAAAAAGTCATTCCTGATCTTGTCATTACATTGTTGTTCTTTCTTCTGAATCGTAACAAAAAAGAGCTTAGAATTAATCATACAATCATAGAATGTTTTGGGGTTGAAGGAACCTTTAGAGGTCATCTAGTCCAACCCCCCTGCAGTGGGCAGTGACACCTTTAACTAGATCAGGTTGCTCAGAGCCTCATCCAACCTGGCCTTGAATGTTTCCAGGGATGGGGCCTCCACTGCCTCCCTGGGCAACCCATTCCAGTGTTTCACCACCCTAATTGTAAAGAATTTCTTCCTTATATCCAGCCTAAACCTACCTTGTTTTAGTTTAAAACCATTACCCCTTGTCCTGTCACAACCAGCCCTGCTAAAGAGATTGTCCCCATCTTTCTTGTAGACTCCCTTTAAGTACTGAAAGGCCCCAATAAAGTCTGCCCGAAGCCTTCTCCAGGCTGAACAAGCCCAACTCTCTCAGCCTGTCCTCACAGGAGAGGTGCTTCACCCCTCGGATTGTTTTTGTAGCCTTCCTCTGGAACCAACAGTTCCATGCCCTTCTTGTTCTGAGGGCTGCAGAGCTGGATGTAGTACTCCAGGTGAGGTCTCACCAGAGCACCATATTCTTTCAATGACCTCCCCCCCTCCCACTCCCCCCCCGCCCTGCCCCCAGCAGTACTTTAACTCACCCAGACCTTATGGGGCTTCAAAATGCTTCAAAAGCATTTCTGATCATCAGTAAACACTGTATTGCACATGGTGAAGGGGATGGTGCATGCCCCTCTCCCTTCTTTGGGAGGCTGGAACTGCTGTGCAGACCAGCCCTTGGAAATGCCCCCAGGGGATGTAGGTAGCCCTGAAAGCATTTTTTGAAACCATTGCTGTTCCTCCTGTCTGTTTGGTAGCTACAAGTTTTAGTCTTACAGAGCTGATATGGAAGTTACTTAAAGAAAAACCTAGGCTACAAAGACTGAATTAGCAGCAGAAGAAGACTGGAGAGAAAAAAAAACAATGTAAGTAAGAAAAAACACAGGAAAAGTTAAAAGGAAACATGAGGAAAGAGATGATTTCTGTCTGATTCCTAAAGCAGGCAATGCAGCATATGTGATGTTAATGATGAAAGAAGACTTGTTAAAAGAATCCAAATGCTTAGCGGAGCTAAGCGGAAGCAGGAATAATAACCAAATGGTAAGAAATAAAATTAGTACCTCCAGCTGTAGGAAGGCTGGGAAAATATAAGGGTCTACAGGACTGCTGTAATAAGCAAAGTGGGAATGGCTGCGCGTACCAGTGAAGCAAGAGGAGAACAAAAGGACAGTTGTTTTGCGAAGGCCGACCTGCATGTGCTCTGCATCCACTTGGTGCTTGCCTTTGTTTTGTTTTCCAGGCTGACCTTCACCCCATGCCACACAAGGGATTCAATGAAAGCCTCTGTTCAAAGTCTCAATTAAAAGCCTGAAAAAACAAATGTATCTTGTGCTGCAGCCCAAAGCCTAGGCCCAAGTGCCAGGGATCCAGCAGAGGGAGCATCCCCAGCAGCTCAGGAGTGAGCCAAGGTGCCTGGCTCTGGCCGAGGGAACCTGCATCCTCTAACAGCTTAGTATGAGCCCTCCCAGTGTGTGGAACAGGTGGAATAGCTAAAAAAACCCATTTAGTTTGTTCTCCAAAGGGTTGCTGCTAAGCTTTTATGATGAAAGATCAAAGCTAGGGGAAGGACGGGAGCTTACAGGACAGTAAAGGAAGCTGAGAGTAAAATAGCACTGTACACGCTAATAAAGCACACACGCAACTCCCTCCACTGAGGGAGCATGCTAACAGTGTGGGCAGTTTGAACCAAAACACGTGAAAGCAGTTAAGCATGTCATCACCATACTGTCTTTAGAAGCGTTCTGCTGCTTTATGAGCAGCTCTTCAAAACACACATGCACATGTAATTTCATAGAAAGAAGGTGAAATCCACAGGAACTTGAAAATGTGGGGCTGCCCAAAGTGCATCCTCTGCATGCCATGTGTGGTCTGCAAAGCCTCTGTGTGAGGCTTGGTTTTTTTTTTTTCCTTTAAACTGTGGTATTTTATTTTAATTCTGCTACCACATTTAATTGAAGTATTGCAACATAGATTTGTTATGCAGCATCCAGTTTGGTACACTCTCTGAACACAATCTGGGGAACATCTGTGTAACGGGGATAAGATGGAAACTGACCTCAGGGCTTTGGTCTAAAAGACTAATCTACTGCCAGAATTATCTTGGTGTAATTATACCTATGTAAATCCCCATTTATTCTGGAATAAAAGCGTGGGTTTTTTAACCTGATTTAGCTTATACAACTCCCCAAAGTTATATCAATGGAGGCAGTTGTAAATGCACAATCCTGCTAAATTCCTCTGCGTGACCTTTCGTATCATGCATAAAAAAGGTGAAAATTAAAAACGGAATAGTCAATAGTAAAAATAAAATGCTAATTTTATTAGTGGCAAGAATGTGCCTTCCTCTTGTTCAATCACATGCTCCCTAATGTATTTGAAAAGTAAATGTTAAAACAAAGGTATTACCCTTTCTTTTAGTAACATTTTTTCCTGGGTTATGATAGCTTCACTCTTGAAAAGTAGATAACCATCAACATTTAGAGTTGCAAGTACTATTTCCCTAAAAACCTCCTGTTATGGTCAAAGGCAGAGATATTAAAGGAGCCAAATTCGGTTCCTATTGCCATATGTTGTTTCTAATAGTCACAGCTTGAGCTTCAAAACTGATGTAGATTTGCACTTCCCTTTCCCTCCAGTGAGTGCTGCTGTACTCTCAGTACTTCTGAAAACCAGGAGTTACTGAGGAGTTAGTTACGAGCCTAATTTTAGGCACTCATTTCTGGAACCTGGCATAAAAGCTCAGACTTGAACGTGAAAAGAATCCATGCATGTAAGCTATTTGGGAATATCTGAAAGGCTCAGACACAATGCCTAAATCTCCTTCATACTTCCATTTATAAATAAGTACTTAAAAGTCTACTTTAGGGCATACAGGTTTGAATGTGATTTACACAACTTTTGCCCCGCTCCTGACACTTTTTTCCATGGAAGTTTTGGGTTTGCAAAATGATATTCTTAAGATGAAGAAAAAGAAGAGAAGGATACAGAGTAAGGAGTTGTTGGTTTTAGAGAACATAATTCCAGTATTCCGAGTCATTTCCTCATGGTCTCTTTGGAGACCGAGGGTGGGAAAGCCTTGTGTAACTTCCCAGTGACATTTTCCTCCTGATAACCTAACTTCTTTCAAGGGCAGGAGTAACCTTGCTAAACAAAATCACCACAAATTTTCCCCTCATACGCAGCCTCTGACTGTATCATTCATCACCTATGCAGACAGACATTATGCAAGCCTGTTTGCCAAGTACTGCTCCTTAGGAAGTGCTTGCAGAACACCAGAATTACATAAACTCTTCCTCGGGCCTCCAGAGAGTGGGCCATCTCCTTCAACCATGGCTTCCACCAACAGTGAAGTCACAGTGCTGGCTTTGTGATATCACAGCATTCTCCACAGCAACAGCCTATGAGGTCACAAATAAAGGATTTGCTGCAGGATTAAGGGTACTAAGAAGCTGGTCTGTCAGGAAGATGGGTTTTACTTCAAATAATGGGAATTAGGAGAATGCTGAAAATAAATGGGTTGTAAATTGTCTTTGTCTGGCACGCACCCTTTTCTCAATAATAATGTAAAATAAGATACTGCTTTCTTTGACAGCTCCCAAGTAACTGAGGGAACTGCAGGTTGCCTCTTGAGCTATTACATGGGAGATGAATCCTGAAACAATTTCCATATCTTTGACTCCTCAGTCACTTGATTTTGCAAGTGTAGACAGCAGTCAGACCACTCTCCTCAAATTGTCTGCTGATTAGTTTATTCACAGGTGTTCATAGCTGGCAGTAAGTTCCAGAAAGTGACCAAAAAAAAAAAAAAAAAAGGGGGAAGTCTGGAAACATTTTGCCTTAGCCCACCTTACTGTTTAGGCAAGGATTTGTGAAGATGAATCCAAACAGCGAGTCTATGTTCCTAAGAAAGATTTGGGGGGGGGCAGGGAGGAAAGCATTCTAAGTTACAGTGCTTTAAATACTTGTTTAAAATGCAAGAAACAGTGATTATTTAGAATAATCTTCCCTGCAAAATATACTTGCAGTCATGGGAATCTTTACCACACACAATACTGTTAGAATAAAACACTTTTATGAATAATTTCATTACGCTCTTAGTGGTTCACTGTTTTTCAACAGTATCTGGTTCACCCCCCAATGAATACTCTGTTTAAAAGTTTTGTAAAATACAGGATTTTAGAACCTGTTTTAAACTATTCCAAAACCTTTACCTCCCCACTTCCCCACCATGGAGCAAATAAAAAATAGCACAAGTATAATCACCCAACAAACACTTCCTGGCCCCTCTAAGAACCACTGAGGCTTCCATGCAACTATCCAGAGCACAAATTAAAAGTTAATTTGGTTTCAGTTTTTAAAGGGAGTTACAGTCCATCAGGGGAGGGGGGGAAACGAAAAGAAAGATGATACCAGGTGCGAACAGACTTATTAACAGAAATCCTATGCCCCATGCATGTTTGCACATGAAAACATTTTCCCCATATTTTTGAAGTAATTGCCTACTTTTCCAGATGCCAGGCAACTCAGGGTACCTGACGTCTGGAAACTAACTACTGCATGCATATAGACTCATCTCACATGTGCAGCAGGTCCAACACATCAGCTGTACTATGCACGCATAATTTACCCTTCAGGGACCGTCCCAGATTTTAAGATTAACATCTAGAAATCCTAAGACAACCTGGTTTGTAATTTGCAACCTGAGCTGTGATGCAACCATAAAGCAGTTGTACAGTGCTGGAGCATCTCGCAGCTTCAGGGAAATTTTGAGTAAGGGCCTATGTGCAGCTTTCTGGGGCTGGAAGGAGAGACTTCCAGCGTTATGAGTGTAGGCGCTGATACCAATTTCCATCCTAGGACGGGATGCAAAACATTGGGCAACTTTGCGGTAGCTGATCCAGACTTAACCTGGAGTCTCACCCACCGGTCTGGAAAATTTAGGTCTCTATTTTGCGATTGGATGACAGTCAAAAGCGTTGAGAAGAAGTAACACAGACTGACGAGGAGATGTTTCACAGTGTTTTAAACGTGCTTTGAAATCCTGTAACCTATGTAAGAATGTATTTGTTTCTTTGCCTGCCGGCACTAGCAATGAAGAAGCTCAAAGGAAGTGCTTAGACGTACCAGATTTACTCGCTTTGCCACTAACCCCTACAGCTTTCGAGGCCTGTAAATAACGGCCGAATTCAGGCGTGCTAATCCCGAACACAAAGGCCAGGCACCATCCACGCTTCCCAGCGGGAAGAGCAGCCCCGCCGGTACAACCCGGCCGCCGCACCAGTCGACACTCAGCGCTGCTGACGGAGCTCTTCTTGCGCAGCAAAGCGGGAAATGGACTCAAACGAGAGAGAAACGCTCCTCTCCTGGGCTCGGCCCGGCCCGGCGCCCTCCCGGGGACGCGGTACCTCAGCAGCGGCACCTCCCGGCGGCGCTGAACCTGCGGGGCCCGTCCCCTACATCTCCCTTCCCAACTCTTAAAGGACAAACGGCAACGTTTCGGGGCCCTCAAAACCAGGAAAAAAAAGCAATATTCCCCTAGTTCGAAGACGCGACGTTACCCCCACCTTTGCACTACACATTTTCAATCAAAACCGGGGGCAGCATTTTCCTTCAGCAAAGGCCACCCGTGCCCCCACCATTTTGGATGTGGGAGCAGTTCCCACAGGACACACTCCTCCGTGCGCTGCCGCTGCCTCAGGAACCGCCCGGGGTCCCAGCTGGCTGGAGCTCAGTAACAAAAATAAAAAAGTTCTTTGCTGACCGGTTTCGCTAGACTTGGCGTTGTGGGGTTTCCTTGTGATTTCGTTTTAGGCTGGGGATTTTACATGGTGGTAAAGCAGATTTCCATCCAGGTCCTGTATCAGCAGTCTGTCCTCATGAGAAACCTTCCCACCTGAAGCAAGGGTGCAGCAAGGGCTTGGTACTCCAAAAAGCAGTAAAGGCACAAACCCCCTTTTGCCTCCCCATGGGCGGCATCGTGGCAGGATGTGTGCTGCTGATGCCAGAAGGAAAAGGACAAACACCCAACCCCCCCCCCCCCCCCCCTTCAAGAGGCTAAACCCTTCCCGGATTTTAGGTGACTTTTTAACTCGGCATGGCTTCATAATTGATCCAAGGTTTTTGTTGTTTTATTTTTCAAGTTGAAGAAGGTAAAAAGGACCACAACAAAATACTCCCCTCTGGCTGCTGCTAGAATCTACTTGTACAGAAACTTAGGCCAATTTTCTGCGTTTTTAAAAAGAAGTTATCGTCTAAAAAGACAACCATAAAGGAAATGCTTTTGCACAAGAGTAAAAAGACCCACTACCTCTACCTTGAATAGATAGAGGAGTTTCTATGACCCAAACATGCTTTGTAAAACAGTGACCAGCACACATGCTGAAAACCAAAGCTGCAGAGCAAATCAGAAAGCTAAACCAAACCACATTCTCCATCTCTTGGTTCTGCTTATAAAATGATGTCTGACTATATAGTCTTAAAAAAAAAAAAAAAAGGCAAAAAAAGCAAGCAGGAGAATTCATTTATAAAGGCAAATCATGGGGTAACAAAAGGTGCCTTGCTGTGGATCCTGAGGGTGAATTTGAACTTTGCTCTGAACTTGGGCCGAAGACTTTCTTCACAAGTGTAAATGGGCATCTGGGTTTCTAGGGCTGGTGTGTCTCATGGTCCATGGGCATCAGTGATATGTACAGCCTAACCACACCAAGCTGATGGATATTTAGGAGAAAGCTAAAGCAGTGTTTGTGCCACAGTAATTCTGCGTTTGGGATGCAGCTGATGCAAACCCTGGTAAGACATGGGAGGTCTGCAGCATGCTCTGGTCAAGAATCAGCACCATGACCTCATCCTCCTCCGGCACTCAGGCACGAGGGAAGCCGAGAATGGACTAGCAGCCAATGAACCACTGATTCAACCTGAATTTCAATGTTCTTCCCTTTATGAGCTCACTCATCATTTGAATTACTTGAGGAAGCTGCACAAACGCCTTTATTCCAGACTGACATGCAACCCATTACTGGAGCTGGCTAACTTTAAAGAAGTGGAAACTTTCTGCTTGAGCAATGGAAAAAAAGATCAAGAAGGTAACGCGGCAGAGTAATACCAATTTTGAAAGGCAACTGCCACCACTCCAAGCAAGACTGAGAACTGCTGCATGGCAGCAACAAGTACTAGGATCTCTCTCACCCTGCAACTACACATTAGAAATGCATACACAATCCACAAGACCACTGGCATGGCCCTTTTGTACTAAACAAATAGCTGAAAGAGGGTGGGGGGAAAAAAAAACCAGCAAAAAACCAACAACCCCAAACCTCTGTAAATCCATTTCGCACATGTCAGGCAGTATAAAACAACAAAAGCAGGCGATTCCTATGACCATGCAACCTCTGGCATACAGGAAATTCCCAGGCCAAGGCTCAGCATAGAAGCTACAAGCCAAGACAGCGCAAAGGTTTTTAAAAAGGCATACCACCATATCATGTCCAAAGCATTTTCTTGCCTATATATCGATTTCCCATAGTATTGCTTTGGCTTTTCTAGTTGCCATTAATCTTTGAGACCTTTAAATGCTGGCAATCATCCTTCCTTCACTAATGCCACTGAAACCCATCACATCCTCTACAAGTCAGGTATGAGGAAATGGTTCTTTACTGGGTGATATCAGCAGTGTCTAGCATTTTACAAGATCTGGAAGAAGACCGGCCCTGCCCCAAGGAGCGCACAGCCTAGTTCAGACAAAGTCAACATGTTTCAGATAAAATCTACGAGGCCATGGAAGCATGAGATCAAGTTTCCCCTTGTGATCTTCAGCTTTACGTACTTACCAATTACTTCTTTTTAAAAGGTTCCTTTGGGAAAAAAAAAGAAAAAGAAAAGAAAAAAAGGGCTCATAATAATTTTACCAGGTTTGGTATTTGGCTTTGGGACCAACCATGTACCTTCAGTTATTAAACATTCACTATTCCCTTATTCCTCAAATACAGGAGGAGGAACCTGGCAAACAACCAGGGAGGACAAGATGACTGACAATAGCTTACAGCTAAACTAGCAACCGCTCAACCAAATTGCACAATACATAGAAGATGTGCTACGACTATCAGCTTAAGGATGATAAGCCTACAATAAAAAGCCATCATTTCTATTGGCATCTCTTGTTTGCATTTGAAGAAAAGAAGGAAAAATCTGGTGCTCACATATTTCAGCAGTACCTGAAAGCAAAGGATTCCTTGGCTTTCTCCACATAGTTTCTGCTAACTGGAAGCCTGGAATGATCTAACTACTACCTCCACATACAGTGGAGAATTTGCCTAGATACTAAAATTCTGGATTTTTTTGGAAGCTTATAGGATGTTTTTGCTCTTTTCTCCTTCAATGCTGAAAAGGAAAGATTATGGCAAAGATTAAACTAGTCTAGGCACCTCTCTAAGATGCAGGTTCAAAAATGTCAACCCGAACCGAACTAACAGATGATCATCAAGCAAATCAGTTACAGCAAGAACCAAATTTGAGGCACTGCACCGACCAGTAATAACTCCAGGAAGAGATCCTCAAACAGCTCACCTGGATTTTTCCAGCCACCAGGAACAGCTCCGGGACAGGTCCAGCACACCTAACCCTGCAGGTTAATCGTCAGGATTCCCTAAACAGCTTTCATTCAAAAGGATGGTCAAGATGACTTAATGCTACCCAACACATTTGTGGTGCATTCAGTGCTGTGACTGTAACTGATGGGAATGTGCCTGGGCCAGCTTTACGCTACCCACACGGGTTAACTCCCTGACCATTCCTATAGTTTTTGCAGTTTGTGTTGAACACTGTAGTGCAGCTGGTGTTAACAGAGCTGACTGGGTTAGAGTTAGCTCTGGCCTGTCTATACAAAATGAAGTCGTGCTTACAGCCCCTAGTACTCAGCATATCTTAGACATATGTTTGGCCCTTTTAGACTTTTTTTTTTTTATATATTTTGAAATCTAAGCATCTGGAAAACCTTACTGAATAGTTTATGCAAAATGGTCTCTCCCATGCCAGAAATCTTCCATTTATAACAGAGATATAAGGTTGAACAGGCAATAAAAAAACACCATACATACCCAAATTGCCCTTGAAACACTCATGTCAGAGACGTATATTAGAAATTATACACTCTTGTCTGTGCTTAAAACCTTACTAGGAAATCAGGTGCTTTTAACAGGCAAAACATCTAAGCTAGCAGTGGAACCAGAACCAAACCCCCTTCAACAGCTCTAGAGAAACCAAAGCTGCGCTGCATGCTCAAAATCAGCTCACAGCACTCAGCCCCTGTTCAACCACACTGCCAAAGGGTACATTTGGGTAAGCCCCAAAAAGATCAAACCATCCCAGCCTGACTGACAGCAGAAAACAAAGCCATTGCTAACAACTATTTTCAGCTAGATCCTCTGGACTAAGAATATGCTGTTGACTGGACATCATCACTGCTACTTCAGGCGGTGTGAGATATCCATCACCACTCCGGTGATATTTTGTGGTATTTCCCCTTTGTTCATAGGAAACTGTAAGCCCTCACACAGAAAAATCATTGTTTGCCAAAGCATTCACAGATGCCTATCTGCACAGTAGAGCTAACCGATCTAAAGGCTAACCATTGCTCTCCTCACCTATCCCAGGACAGCCAGCATTCATGGTTGATATTCCGCACACACCCCATACCCACCTCCCGAATTAGTTTAGGGAGCTAACCCAGCAAAAGGCTAGTCCTGCCAAAAAACCCTGAATATTTCATGCCAAACCCTGACTGGATGTCCTGTTAGGACAGAGGAGGCCCCCTCTCAGAGCAAGGTAGGAGGCAGTAGACCACAGGCAATGCAGTTATGGAGAAGCAGGACCTCCTGCTCTGGGGGCCACTAGTCGTACATAAGAACTGTTCAGTTATCATGAAACGTCATTGTGATATGGCCACTCACCACAAAAAATGACTGATGCAGTCACCACCCTGACAACAAGTCCACGTGACAGCCAGGATTTTCCAAGGGCTTTAAAAAGGCTTACTAAGTTCTGTCTGTTTTAATGGCATTTGGGTTCAGGTGTATCAGCACTGGTTTTATCAACAAAGGGCAAGTTTTGCACAAGCAAGCACCATTTGTCATATCCAATAGACCATCCATCGAGGCTTCAACAAAGTAAGGACTCATAGCTGGAATAAACAAGGATATAAGTAGAAAGCGTACATTCCAAGAATGCGTTTAAAAATAGTGCTGTTCTGACAGAGACAGCATGTACCCATTTTCATCAATAGTACCCAAGGATCTGTTAAAAAACATCACCAGCAGTAACTGAGTTTCCCAAAGAATATGGTCCGTTAGATATCAGATACCAACCATTCTATTGGGAAATAACATGCAGGAGAAGACAGGCAGAATCATGCATTTCTCCACCCACTGCTGGAGTACCTCCCCAAAACACAGAAGACACAGTCAGAAAGAATGGCTTCACATGAATGACGTCCTACTGTGTAGAATACAATTCCACTGATATTAAAATGTATCAGAAAACCATACTGATATTGTGAAATATTAATTTTGGAGAGAGGGAGAAATATTTTGACAAATGTCAGAACCTCCTGTTACTGCATTCCTACATAAAGTGTTTCTTTTTCTCCCTTCAAATTAGTTCGTTCTGAAAGGCTGCATTAGGTAGAGTGATATTTAAAACATTTAAACAGTCAAATTTGAAACTGATCCTGCTGGAATTAAGTATTTAATCTGATCTAAAAATACTGGGTTTGGGATTTTCTTCCACGTGAAATTTGAGTACTTTGAAGCTCTGTTTCAAATCAGAAAACAATTTCCTTAGAACCCAAACCCCTCCACAAAATAGAGCTTCTGTCTACTAGTCAACCATATGTAAGCCTCAAGTTTTACAACACAAGTTTCAACATATGTCCTTACAAGAATATCCAGTATCATCCATTTCCTCATGTGAAACTTGAGAATCTTAACACATTAGTTTCAAATGAAGACTTTCATTCACTGAGCAGGATTTTGAACTTGAAGCTTTTTTGCCTTGTTCTGCATCTCAGTCCCCATTTTGTTAACATAGCTTGCTAATGCGATACCGGATTGATTTGCATGTGCTTATAAATACATATTTACAGCTTGTAGTAGGAAAGCAGCAACACCATTACATCAGCCTCAACACCTGCACCATGTTGACTGAAGCAGAGGAGACTGTCTATTGTTTCTCTTTCTTATTAACATCTAACTTCCCAGCCTTACAAACTCTTTATTTCTCTGACAGCGACAGAAACCATGCTGACTATCTGACTTGTAATTTCCACCGTGACGGGAGAGGCAGGTCTTAAAGAACGAAAACCCCCAAACCAGTGAAAATATCTATCAAATATCCTTATAATTTTTATAATGACATTTGCCCCAAGTGCCCATTTGTGTGGAAAATGTTTAAATTGTTCCAATTAAAAAAAGTCTGAAGTCCTAAGGGAGCTTTTAGAGTTATATACAAAACATTTTCATGCAGATTGAGGGCATTAAGCACTTCATGCATGCAACACCAATAAAAAAAAAAAAAAAAGGAGCTTGAAGAAATGTTTCAAAAAGAAAGCAGGAATATTCTAAGTCTGAGACAGAGATCTTGCCTGTCACACTCACAGAGAAAACAAACTGAAAAGAAACCAAAAGGAAACAGCCGATAAACTACAGAACAGATTATTTCCAAAGACTTAGTCAGCATCTAACGTAAATGACTCTCACAATAATTTTTCTTCTAATCTAAAATGTAAACCTTAAAAAACACCTCATTTTGCACCACCGAAGCTAAGCTATCCATTTAGGCAGAACAGACAGTAAGGATCCAAGACAGCCAGCGCTGGGACAGACATTCACGATGCGTCACCCAGAAAACAGCTTTGTTTCAGCAAACAGAAAATTCAGACAGGAACAGAGACCAAGATTGCTAGTCATGACAGCAGTAGGGTAATGGCACAGCCTTCTCACAGTAGGGACAAAACCTGGTTTTAAAACAGATCTAGAGCCATTTGTGAAAAGGCTTAACAGTCACCTGCAGCAGCAGCACAAGATGGGACTCAAAGACCCCAAAGGCATGTGTCTTCAGATTCAGGCCCCTAACAAAAGGCAGCTATGGGAACAATTTTAGCTGGAGAAGCATCTGAATACATGGAAGACAGGCTACAAAGGAGCAAGCATTAAGACAAACCCCTGCAGGGCAGCAGGACTGCTTTGGAAATGTTTATTTTTAATTTCAAATCTTGATTCTGAAGTGATAAAGAGAAGCCCCAAGGAAAGGAACCAGAATGGCGATGTTGTCTAGAGCATGATTTCATCCTCTCCACCTCGCGAGTTGCTTATCAGCTCAGAAGGACACTGTCAAGCTCAGCAGCCCAGACTTGCTGCTGGAAGAGCATGATCCCACTGGAAGAATGTGGAGGTAGCGGCGTTTTTCAAGTCAGGCTGGGACCTGGTACAAGGCTGCAGATTAAGCAACTTGAGTGAGTGAGGCGGGAGTCTCAGAAACAGACAATTTGCTCCTGGGAATGAGACTCAGAGTGCCCAACCAAGAATTTCTGTAGGAAGGGACTGCCAGCCCTCAGTTTGTTCCTACTTTGATGTTCAAGGGATCAGAAGGAATAACCTTTCTGTAAGTGAACAAATCATACCAAGAAAACATTCTGTGTCACCAATTTCTAGTGCATACACAAATACTCTGGAAAAACAAGTTTTGGTTGCCGCATGGCAAAAACTCCAAGACTACTTTAAAGATCTCCTGTAGTTTTGCCTTAAAGCTCATCAACACCCAAAGCCCATGAAAAGCTGGCATTTTCTCACTGCTAGTGAACACATAAAATAGCAAGCGTGAACAAGCATTGTGAAAAGAGGATCTAACTGGTGGACAGGTTCTCGAAACCTGGTCACAACATTCAGGCATTTGCCCGTCATCTCTGTGATCTTATGCCTGAGCTCTGTGGTCAAGAATATAGATTATTTGCGAGTCTTTCTACTATCTCTTATTGGAGCCCAGATGCTTAATATCATCTTATAATATTAATCATCTATTACCAAGATGTAACCAAGAAAGTCCTATGACATTCTTACTGCGTCTCACAGAGATGAGCACCTAACACCAGCTGGTTGTTTTAAATGGAAATTTAATGATGGATAGTGTCTCACAAAAGAAGGTAGACATACCACTGGGAATGTCCCCATACCTCTTTGGTATTGGATGCAGCATTCTTATAACAGTCAGGGCTATTCATTAACCAGCTATTGGCTGAAAAAAATAAAGTGTCCATGAAAAAGTAACACCAAATTTTTGAAAGTACAGTAAAATAAGACACAGCTAAAGTTCAAGAGGCAGAAAAGGATTTTAGCTAGAAACCTCGTCCTGAACTTCTACTTTATCTAACTGGATCTCATACCTTGAAGAGAGCTGCCACAAAAATCCAGGCAGGTTTGGGGGGGGGGTAAGGAAAAAGTTATGATCTTTCAGGAATACCATAGATAAAGCCTCTTCAGAAGAGAATCCCTCACCTTAGGACTTAACTTGGTGCCACCTTCTATTACAAACCCAAAGGATATACACAAAACTGTATGGGTGAAAGTGATTTAAAACATGTTTCTAATTATGCTTGAATGAGGAGCTGCTTGTGGAGTTATTCACACAAACTATTTCCATTTGTTAAAGCCATTATCCTGATTCTCCAACTACTCCCCCTGCACCCCCTTAAAAAGCATGAAAAAAACAACCAAGAAAACCCCAAAAGACAGAGAACAATTCAAATGTTTTGATGTGACAAATGCCAGACTCCAAAACATGTAAATGTGCTTGAACAATGCACTTAAAACTCTCATCCCAGTAACTTACCTCTTCAAATAAACCTCCTGAGCTCATTCAAAATGCAAGGACTTTAAACATACAAACACTGAAAGAACTTTCTAGCTCTCATAAGAAAATAATGAGTCACAAAGTTAACTTCTTGCTTTCAAGACAACTCTCAATCGTTGCTTCAGTGATTCTGCTTTTAGCCTCACCCTGTCCCAATCCTGGCACGTTCTGCTCCAGAACACACACAGAGATCAGAAAGGCTTTACGTAAGATTCAGAAAGAAGATAAAAAGTACAAGTGATTAGAAGCATACTCTATCCTGCCTGAAAGGATGGGGGGGAGGGCTGATGGTGATGGGGGGGGAAGCAAAATAG
>NW_009260268.1:3909059-3935518 GCF_000687185.1 Egretta garzetta | reverse complement strand
GGGAAATACTCTCCCAGAATGAGGGATGAAGAAGGGGGGGAGGGGGGGGGGAAGAGAGATCTAAAGAGTTATGAAGGAAAAAAACACTGGAAGTTTTAAAATTCCTGAGACAAAAAATGTCTACAGCATAAGGGAAATGGGCGTAATTTTTTTTTTTTTTTTTTTTTTTTTTAATTCAAGCTGGAAGTAAAAACAAAGATTTAAAGGAGAAAGTGGGAGAGAGAGATACCTATACTGAGGGGGTTCCCAGTAGATGCTGACACCACCCATTACAAAGCCCTGGCATTTGAAGGGGAAGGTGTCTGGAAGATGCTTTTCCTCCAAAGGAAAACCGGACAAGTCTATGATCGGGGGAGACCTATAAGCAAGCAAACACATCAGCACAATGGGGTCCTGTTGGCTATCCAGACCAAAGAGACAAAACTAACAAGCAATTTACTTAACCCCAGGAAATGACCCTTTGGGGATGATGCATGAAAGCCACAACAGAAGCCCTAGGCTGGCCTGCACCACTAAGGCTGAGCATCCCAAATTTTCCAAGCATCTATTTGAGCACAGGCCTGGGCTGCTGGCCTGGGGGGTGGCAGGACTGGAAGCAGGGTGAGATCCACAGCCTCCAAATGTTGTCCAGCATGTCCAACTGCAGGACAACCTGGTGCAGAGGGGAAGGATTTCTACCCAGATTACTGCAGAAGTCAGAATACCTTCCAGGCAGCAGCTCACTCTCTTCATACCCATGACCTCCTATCCAAAAATCAATTCCCAAGAACTCTTTTTTGGGCTGTTTTTGTTTTGTTTTGTTATGGGGTGGGTGGGGTTTTTTTTTTTTTCTTTCTTGGTTCACTCTCCATTCTCAGGATGTAATTAAGGTTCAAAGTGAGGAAAGAAGGGGAACCAGCTCTGTGTCAGAGATTAGCTCAACATCCTGTTAATATCCACCCATTATCTCTCCCAGTCTAGGCATGTATCACCTGAGAACTCTTCATTAACAAGAAGCTCAAGACAGTTTATGAGACCCCAGGTAGATTAATTTTCCGGTGGTTGCCTCCATGGGTTACCAATCTCTGTTTCTTGTTATACATTCAGTTACAAAGGCAACAAATACCGTCTCCTGCGAATACAGAACAGGTATTGTACTTTACCTCCACAAACCCTATCCTCCTCATACCAGGGCCTGTATCCCCCACATGAGGAATATAGGCTTAGTTAGAAACAAGAAGCCCTGTTTGCCCATGCACTAGGACATCCTTTATTGCACATATTTAAAGCACAATATGACTGAGTACAAGCAGCAAGAATGACCTCAAAACTTTTATTAAGGTTTTTTTTTCCTTCCAGTTCTTTTGCTTGTTAACGAACTGGGTTAGTTTCACAGTTTATGGGTGTCAGTGCTCAGAAAGGAAAGATCAGCAAGTTATAGTCACAGCTTTTAATGAGTTCTCAAAGTTCCTTAAAACCCCATAAAACAAGTATCACTTACGTTCCCATCACTTAACACAGTGATCCATATTGAACATGTGCCACAACAGCATATGCACACCATTTCCCTTACAGCACCGCTCAGTCAAGTCAAGCTGACATGCAAGAATATGGTACCCCGCATTTCCATTTTTTCCTTTTTCCCAGCCTCAGTGATGACAGGTAGCAGGTCTGTAACCCAGCCTTGTCTTGAACATCCCGAAGGCAAACATCTACTGAGCCTAGCCTTGCAGGTGTCGTGGAGGACTTCACCAGCCACTGTGGTAAGCCAGTTCTGGCTATTCTGCTAGCCACAGTGATTTGGAGGCAGGGAGGCAATTCCCAATTTTGCCTTTTGCTTTCCCAGTGTCTTGGGAAAACAGAGACTAGCATCAACCCACTAGAGAGAGGTGACCTAAATGCTAAAAAAATATATAGTACATCCTTACTGTGGACAGGACCATTCATTTCAGAATGGACGGGCTCTGTTTATGATCCCAATCTTCTCCATTTATATATGTACTCTCTAACGCGCACACACAGAGGTTCTCCTCATCAGGCAATGGTTGAATGACAGAAGGTTAGGAATCACTCCTCTCTCTTTTTTTTTCTTGTTGATATTTTTTTTAAACAAAAATCAATTCAGTTTATGCATCATTTATGGAGGTTGTTTTTAACGCAGCTGTTTTGCACATCACTACAAGGATGGCTCTGCTGCAAAAAAGGAAATAAAAGCTCCCAAAGGATGATTTATTCCACACTCCCCAAATTCCAAAGTGAGGACTCTCTTGCAAACTATACTTAATAATCTGGATTCTTCTTTGCTGCATTATTATTTCACTGACAGAATTTATTGGCAGTATAAAACATAGGAGAATATTTTACTCTGCACATATTTTGCATCTCCATCTCTTTTTGCATCTTACTTCTCCGAGTACATTGTTTAGATCCTAAAGCTTCAAGGCATTTACAATCTTTTCTTTTCTGTGCCCAGCACAGTGGGTACTCCTTAAGCACAACTGCAATACAAATAAATAATTATGATAAGAATGAATCAGCACCTCTTCAGCTGCACACCAGGCATGCGAACTTTGGTGAAGATTCTGTGCTTGCAGAGCCAAGACTTGAATTCGTGGTCATGGGCAGGTCATTGTCAATAGAAAGGGAGAGCTGGGTTGGGTTGAGTTGGGTTGGGATAGACAGGAAGGGTCAAGTCCAAGACTTACCCAGCAGAGGTCAGGCTAAACCAAAATTTCATCATCATTATCGGTCCTAGGAAATTGTCTCCTTAGGTCATTCACACTGTTTCCCCTCAGAATCAACCAACAAGTATTTTCACAATGTGACAGATAGCTACAAGTTACTGTGAAAAGTTTTTTAAAACAGCAAAGGCTCAAGCTCGTTGGCCAAAAGTCTTGAAAAAGACTGAGACAAAAGTATCTGACACCAAATATCTGAAGACCTAAACATTATTGTTGGGCAAAAATGTAATTCAATGAAATAAGAATGAAAATCCAGTGTAGCAGTATCAACAAATTATTGTACTTGATCTCCAAGAATATTTCAACCGAAAATTGCTCAGAGACACAAAGCATAGTAAATGCCTGTAAAAACATGTATTCTTATGAGTATTCATAATGACAGTATTCAAGGGAAATCACCAAGGGTCTGAGAGTTTGGGAGTCATCTGTCCACAGAACCAAAACAAAGGCCTCATGTATGTGATTTAACCCATAGCACAAAAAGCAAAAGACAGACAGAAAACACTTAAGGCAAGACTCATGGAGACAGAATAGAGTAAGACTGCATAATGTGCTCATATGCATGACAAAGAATCTATATAGGCTCCCACAGCTTTCACTTAAAAATGTAAAAAACCTACAAAAATCTAACAAAGCAGATATTCAGTACCATGTGTTCAGTACCATGGTATGTTGCAGTGAAATAAACTAAATGGTACAGAACGAAACAATCACAGAAAAGCCAAAAAAAAAAGTGCAGCATCAAATACGTCTGTGTATTTGTGACGTATATACATACACGCAAACATGCTTTACTTGTTGAATAAAATTATCTTCTACAGACAATGTAAGTGTTGGGGGGCAGGTTCAGAGCAGGTGAGAAAGCCTTTAGCACAGGTAAGATGTTCATGACCATTTCTTATGACAGCTAATACTAGAATATTGCAGACAAAGCTAATTACGCCCTGAACATCATTTAAATCAAGGGGTTTGACACATCATCCAATGCTAAGCATGGCAAACAGCAATACTGCATTTCAGAGGGGAAGACATCAGATCCATGAAGACATGCAGCCACTACCTTCGGTACGTAAGGAAGCGAAGCTCCTTAAGTCTGACTTAGGCAGAGTTGGAGTGCAGGGCATTGTTTGATTTACGTTTAAAATGTATACGTTTAAAACCCAGTGCACTTTTCATTTGGCAGCACAGACACCTAGCACACTAATTTATGCCCTGGTCTCCTCTCTTTGCTGCCTACCCAGGGAATGCCAAGCCTGGCGAAGGCAATTTTGAATCCCCTTTGGGCTTCCCCACCTTGCCCTGCTCTGTGGTTTCCGTAAGGTTTGATCACAACTGTCTCCCTGCAGCTCCAGAGCATGAAGAAGGCTTACCAGGAAGATCAGGGGCTTGAAGAGCTGCCCCCCTATTCCTCTCGCTCCACAGTAAGGGGCCACATCCAGCCTAAATGTTCTCAATGACTGTATTTAAAGCACAACGAGAACTGGCTTGCAACCTATCTGTATTGATATTTACACTTTGACAAGGGTTGCTTTCAAGTCTTGGCTGTGCAGACAGTTGAAAAGAAAACTACCCACTTCAAGGCAAACATAATGCAATATGAAGTTCCAAAATCACTGCTGCCGTATTATAGGGCACACGAATAGTTTTATTCATACAACACATGCACAAATCTTTCAGCTCTGAGTAAGAAAGAAAAACATGGCCACATAAAAGATACTGCAGGGATGCCAGTAATGGTTCTTTTCTATATGGGATCTACACCGCACGCAGCTTCTTTAGCATGCAACTCCTGCAAGGACAGAAATGACTACATGTGAAATCCTAGAAAAATAACTACAAACTGCTGTATTTATTAGTTCAGCACCAGTTCCAACTGAAGATGAAACGAAATACGAAATACACTGTGGAATGACTAGTAAATCCTACTGTTACTCTTTAAATACCTCTTCTGCAAAGCAAGAATCAATCACAGTGATTGCAAAAGCTGAGGCAGCCTCCCTCGTGACCTGAAAACCATCCACTAGAACTTGGGATGAAGTCAGAAGGGAGACACAATTCATGACAGGAAAACAAGACAGACACCACCACTGCTCCTCCAGACACAGCCCATTCATCTGGACATCCAGCAGACAATTTTGCTTCTGTCTGGTATGCCAGCCACCCTTGTTCCATCTCCTGGCTAATGATTAATCACCCTTCACTGCAGCAATTCATCCAAGGCAATCCTTGGAAACAGAAAGACACTGTGGGAAATTTATGCTTTGCTTCGTCAGTGCTTTCCTCTGCCGGTGAAACTGAAAGTAGTAAAGCCACATGGTATCACAAGATAGTATTTCTGACTGCTAAAAGATATCCAACACCTTGTAGTAGAGAGAGGGGAAAAAAACCCAAAACCCAAACCAGCAAACCATTATGCATCTTTGTATTAACTACTTACTTGCCACTGAATACTTACCACGTCACATACTTAGTTCCGTGAAAATTTTTTCAATGGAAGTGAAACACTTTTCAAAACCAAACATACAACAAACGTTGTATAAGCAAGATTGCGTTCTGCGATGTGTGCCAATAATCCAGCTCAGCCCTGGCTACGCTTCACCAACCACATAGCTGCTTCCTTATATTCTGCTTTTCCAGTCTGGAATTCATTGCACTGCTGCTATCACCACCTTGTCTTCTTCCTACAAGCTCTTTTTGACAGCTCTTGTTAAAAACTAGCCAAAATGTAAGCTTGGTTTAGATGGCCAAATTACCTCACTTGTACGAAGGCAATCACCAGGCCTGCCTCAGTAAATTAAATTTACAATAATAATAAAATAATGACAACCATTCTCACAGGAACATCTGAGATTTGATGCTAAATATGAGATACAGCCCTGGCTAACTCTAGCACAGTCCAACCTCAGGAAGTAAAATGCACAGGATTTGAGAACAGGTGATTTTTTTTTTCCTTCTGCCTTGTTTATTTTTGATAATGTCACTACATACTTTCTTGGGTTATTCCACCAAAATTGCAGAAAAAAATGAGAGCAAGGATACAGAAGTATTATGTAACCAACAAAACCAGTATTTTTGTAGTTAAAGCAAGAAATGGCATCAAATGGGCCCAGATTAAATACACTTCTAAGTAAGGTCATTAATGACAAAAATGCGTGGTCCTTGAATTATGGGTGCAGTTTACTTTAGCATGGGCTTCACAAGCTTTTGCTTAAGGCCAGTATGATTTGCATGTACTATTCCCCAACTAAATCAACAATGTAATTTAAAATACATTGTTTGTGCACAAATATTGAACTCCATTTGAGAAGAATGGCTTGTATTCACAAGGAAGAGGTTGGAGTATAATCACCTGAGATCCCTTCCACTCTAAATTTTCCTATGATCTTGACCCTCCAGTATATAGATGTTCAATTGGATGCCAATTTGTATAAGCTACTGGGATGACTGGAGGCAGGGTCTAGAATCCAGGACCTGTACACTCCAACAGTCAAATCTAAGTAGCGTTCTTATTATCTTTCCTAATGCATCTTTATATTTTGCTGACAACGCTATGGGTTTTGTGCGTGTTTGGGATTTTCTCCTTTGTTTGGCTGGCAGGACCAGGGACGAAGTCCCAGGGCTGAGACTAGTGGAGAGGCAGCGTTCCCAAGGACTGTACAATAGAGCAGTGTTTCCTAAAGTAGGTTATGTGAAGGACGAGCAGAAAGGCACAGGAGGGAGGGGTGACTATGAAAAATTTGGATGATGTCATCCTTAGGATGAGCAGATCTTCAAGAATATATGGCAGTGATTTATTTTCCTAGTGGGAGCTATGCTTCCAGAAGTTGGGAAAAATGCAGACCTATCCCAGTGTTTCCTTGTCTAACTGAATCCTTTTAACCAACTATAGTTCTGGAAACGTGGACAACCTGGTTACAAATGGCCATGTGCTTAGCCTTTGTCTTAAGCCTATGCCCAGATGACCCATTTTGCACATTTCAACCAAGAATAAAGTGACCTCATTTTCAAAAGTGCTGAGCACCAGCTGTTCCTATTGTGTTCACAAGCCGCACTATAGGTTCCTGTTTTCAAATTCTTGACCTCAAAAGAATTTTGAGGCAGCAGTGATTATATGTTCTTCCACTTGCCATATGCCTATTTATTTTAGTTCAAATATAAAAGTCTGACTAAACTACTTGAAAATCCTGAATGCTCTGAATTAGAACAAGTACTCTTGCCACTGGAACAGAAGTGCAACATAAGTGAACCACGTGATATTTTTAAAAAAATTTCTTGCACAGAAGAATGACTAGACTGCAAGTCAGAGTATTTCAACCTTAACTCTTAGTTTCTTTTTTTTTTTTTTTTTAATGAAGGGCTTAAGCATGGGGGAAAGGTAGCATCCCAGATAATTTTACACCTGAAATTGTATTTCCAGGATGAAGTTTCTTTGCTACATACTATATAAAGTTGGGTAAACAAATTCAAGATCATTTTACTGCAGTTGTCAGCTAGTGACTTTTACACAACAAACATGCATTTGCCTCTAAATAGTTTTAAACTGTTACTTCAACATAACACTGTCACCTTAGAAGCTAAGATATCACACTGCTTGTGCAAAAAAATAAACACAATTACCTTCTCTTCCCCCGCCCCCCAACACTAAAGCTTCAGAACAGCAAAACCAACCAAACAACTTACCCACAAATAACAAAACATGCCATGCCAATCATCAGTGCACAATATTTGGTTTTAATTTTTAAATTAAGCTGTTTTTTTTAGCCAAAGGTAGCAAGAGAAACTCAAAATATATCCAACTTACTATGGCTTCTTGTTGCATCTTTACTGATAAAAAGCTCTGACTTGCAACAAACTTGGCCTGAATGCACCATACAGATCCCAATAAAACATCCTCACTAGAAACGAGGGGAGTACCACTACCGTTGGGTGCATGGATATGTATCCAGATAGATACAATACATACATACACACCATCTCTAATAATAAAAAAATACCATAAATATTCTCTCTCCAATTATAGTATTTTAATATCCACACTAAGTAACCTGAAGAGCAATTGGTTGTACCCCAAAATTCAGTACACCTTGATGTCTTGCTTATGTTGATTCATCAGAACCCTGTTTCAATGCCCTTGTAACAACAAACCTGGTCTTGCTTTCCTGAAACCTTCAAAGCCTCGTACTTCAAGCTCTGCCTACATGATATGGCAGAAAGCAAAGTTGTGGGAAGGGACCTTTCCAGAAACCAGGGTCACCAGTTGAGGGCAGAAAGTCCAGAAGAGGTGAGGGTGAAAGAAAAGCAGGAGGTCTCAGGGTGAAAGCGAGGAGCAAAAATGTCTCGCTGCTGCTCAGATGAGCTCTCACCTGAGAGAACCAGATGTAGAGCAGTCGTGCTGGTAGCTCAGAACAGTGGCTTAATCTCATTTTCTGAAATTCTGCTCATACTTGCTGACATTTTACAGGTCAAACTTCCTACAAACATCACTGGAAACTATCTGAAAGTTGCTGGCAAAGCACACAGGAAGAGGTAGAAGCTTTATTTTGGAAATAACTCAGAACAGAGCCATTCAGTGTCAGGATACAGACAGTTCTGAGATATTTGAGGGTGTTTTAGAGGACACCTTAAGATATCAATAACAGAAATAAATAAAAATGCACTCTCTCTTAGTGACACAAACTTTGAAATACAACTTGTTTGCTTGGTGTGAGGAAGGTTTGCCAGGGACATTTTGAGAAAAAATGGCTATAAATCCTGCAAGAACACAGCTTATAAATCCCTTGACACATCAGTATTTTTGGCTTCAGGGTTCCTGAGCTACTTCTCCACTCTCACCCATCTGGCCGCTTCTCCAAGTACCACAACTCAGCTCCTTCCAGGCAGACTCAAATCCCCGTTGTAAAACTAATGCTAAGCTGTTTGTCTCAAGAGCCAGGGGCATGACCAAAATTTCTAAAATGTCATATTGGACCTGAGGTCCAATTGACCAATGCCTGGAGAGGCAAGGCTTGAAGGGTAGTAAAAATCACAACACAGAAGCTGGCAAAATACTGCTAAACATGGAAGATGATGTTAAGAGGCTACGGACCAGCACAAGCACCTAAGTACCACTGAGTTGCTGGGTTCCCTGTCTCTTTGGCTATAAAAAAGTACCTGCCTCTTTGGCTTTGCTGCTCGCAATATGGAGTAAAATTTAGTAATTCTGACACTGAACTTTCTACTTATTCCCAACTGCAATGTGGGGAGTGAAAGGGAAGAGCGACGAGAGTGAGAGGTAATGGAAGGAAAAAAAAGTTAACCTTTGATTAGTCAAGATGAAAAGCATAGGAATTTCAGGAGTGCGAGATTTGAAATCAAAAAGAAACCACTTAAAAGCATGTGTGCTTACCGTTAAGACCATAAAAACCACACCTCCACTTGTTCTGTACTGCTGATGCTTTGAGAACCACCAAAAAGCACATCCTACCTTTGACCCCCCGAGCCAGACCACAGTATTTCTGAGGTTTGCTCTACTGGTGAGCCACAGAGCATTTGCTAACGTCCCACAAAGACCTGGCTGGTCTTGTCTGATGAACTTATCTTAAGAAAAGCTATAAATCCAATGTTAATTTGTTCCCTAATGTCACTCCTCCACATAAACTATAGCTGCAATCACAGTGGAGATGTCATTGCAAACAAATGATATTATCTTGTATAATCATGAAACTGAGGACAAGCAACATAAGCTCCCAACCTTTGTAGTTCACACACTAAAATAAAAAAATCTCTGCCATTTTAAACTATACAGCAGACATGAACTTCTTATCTGAACACAAGCTACAAAAGCAGGTTGTGCCTTCTGCTCTTCACAGAACCTCATAACCAAAAAAAAAACCAAAAAACCAAAAACAAACCCCACACAATGAACCCACAAGGACCAAGAAGGTCTGGGCATCACTACGATTTCCACATCTCTAAAAACAAGCCATGCCTCATTATATCCTTGCTGCTGCTCTGAGCTGGTTTCAGGCAGCTGTTACAGGTATACAACAGAGCAGGAGTCACGAGACCGACAACAACCTAGCTTACACTGTTCCCACCCATTCACAAATGCCTCGTCAGGCAAGCTCAGTGGCAGGCCATCAGCTCTTTGTGCCAGGGGTCTTCAGAGCCCCACCATCCTGCTCCTGCACATGGGAACAGCAACCCTGCTGCCATCAGAACCCTCTCTGGCTGTGAAAGAGGTGACAAGAGGATCTTAGGATTTGCCCTCATACAATATAAATATTTCTATACAAAAGACTTGCAAAAAGTTGAGATGCAAATGCTAAGAAGGTATAAATGCAACTACGAACATCAGCTCTTTGCAATTAAACTCATTAGACTTTGGCCTTTTCCTTCTGACTACATTATTTTTGTGTCTTCAAAGATAAAAGTAGTCAGGCCAAAAAAAATACCCAAAACGCTCACGTATAAAAAAACCCAGCTGCTTAGCACATTTCATTACCACACTGACTTCAAAAATACTGAGCAATTTAAACCTGCAAGCCACTTGGCTTTAGCTAGAGATAAGTGCCTGAGATAAGAGAGGTATAATTGTTCAGTGTAATACCATAGCATGTTTTATATAAACATTTGCTAACACTGCACTTCATATATTTTGTTTCAGAGTTATGAAATACTGCTGAATGTTCCAACTTTATTTGTGGCCCGTTCCTGTCATGTTTACATATCCCTTGGTGCTGAATTGAATAAATTATCTTACCCCAGAGTACCAATGGGGCAGTTATGCTTTGCAACAGAGAGCATAGCCTACAGGTTTCCAGCAGTCACCCAGCTTACTCCTTTTCACTGCTGAAGAGGCAGGGGGAAAATACTAAAAGGATTTGTTCGTGAAGTGCTGTGAAATTGGGATTAACAAGACAAACTTTTTACTTTTAGTAAAATGCTTTGGGTTTACCTAACAGTATTTTTTTCCATAATCTAACTATTAAGTAAATTAAATACTCTTAAGTTAGGGCCCCCATATATTTCTTGGAGACCTGTTTATAGACTTTTTTTTTTCCTGTCTGGTTTCATGATGGAACTCATGGTGCAATGCTGCTATCTCTCCTAGCCCTGCACTATCAGTTCTTCCACATCATAACTCTTGGACAGCATCAAACAAACTTGACAGAGGGGGAGCAGTCTCAAAGGTCTTCCGTCCCCACAAGTTTTGGTGATCCATCACAAGGTCTACTAAGGAAAGACTGAAGCCAAAGCTCAGCCACACAAGGAGACATCAGAGTACCCACAAGGGAGAGAGAGCAGCTCTATGAAAGAAAGAGACAGGAAAACACACAGCTCACAAAAACTTCCTGGCTTTCTCACCTTTAATAGCTCCTTGTGAGTAACTACTGGGGGAAGCCCTGAAGCCCCCACTCAAAGAGAAATCTCCTTAAACACCTCAGTTTACCTCCTGCTTCACTTTAATTATCAGCCTCCGGTCCATCCCCCTGCACCCCGAACTACTGGTAATATCAAGGGGATGGACTGTCATACTGCAATGACAGCAAAGTGCAGCTCAGGATCACCGGAGGGAAAGGAAAACTATGGTGTCACACCATAGCATGTGTCAGCAAGGCATGACATCTTACCACAAAATCTGGCACCTTGTGCTGATTTTAGGATTACCTGGAAATAATAAATGCTCAGCAATAACCGTTTCAGGCTCCAGTTCTTCCCCTTCCCTCACCTATGTGCTTTTGACATAAGCGCCCCAGGGTCTTCTCCTTTGCCTCCACCTGAGCACCAAGAGCTCTAGGTCCCATTTTGCCCCTTGTGCAAGCAGGGCATCACCAGCCCACATGCACATGCAAGGCCAGACTGAGCTCACTGCTGTCACAGCAGTAACACCATTTATTTCCACGACAGTACTGCAAAGATACGGTATTACTCAATGTAAGCCTGAATATCCCCCTTTAAATCACACAATTAGGAATAAACCAACACCGCTAATGAACGGAGGACTACAGATTGCTGAATTTCATATTGCAAATGAACCTTGGTCTTCCCTGACCATCATCAAGTGAAGTCCAGTTTTGTTGCCTAGCTTTCCATCTAGAGAAATTATTCTACTTTTGCCAGCAATGGCCTTGCTTTTGCTCTCACGCTACAATAAACTAGTAACAACTCAGTTAGAAATCAATAGAATTGCGCTGGCATACAAAGAAGAATCTGACCCCATGGTCTATCAGGTCATTTTCAATAATCCGACAATTAGAGAAGCCAAATGAAACATTTAACATTTGACCTTTGCTGTTGCTTCTAGATTAGCTAATACAGATTAAAAATACTCCCTTTTTTCAAGAGTTCACAACATAAAGGCTTTAGGTCCTGCAAGGAACATTTGGTATGTTCTTATCGTGCACTAGAATTTAAAATGCTGATTTTTTTTAATATGTAATAGTAACTTCAGACTGTAAAACCATCTACTTTGGAATTACTCTGATTAAGCACCCACTAGACTGTTAGATTAGATCATGAATTAACAGTAGCTTGAAACTGAGTCAAGCTACGCACGTTTGTTTGGGGTTTTTTTAATCATAAAAATGTAGACATGAATTTTTTATTCAGCACCAATTCCTGTAGCATTATCTAAGCTTTGGAAGTTGTTAACCTCCGTAACTCTGCAGGGCAGTGTTAAACATTCCTGTCAGCAGTCCAGAAGTGATATCCTTTTATGAGAGGTCTTGGGGAGAAGCAGTTCTTCCCTCTCAGCAGTAGCAGGGTGCAATAAGACCCTCAGCATTCAGCACTTTGTATTCTGGTGGCTGTGGAAGTGACTCTGAGCCCCCTCAGCACAAGGGAGACCCCGAAGGGAAGTCCCATCAAAGATCTTTTTGCCCCTGTGACAAAGATTTCACAGTCTGGTTGAGGAAAAAAAAAAAAAAAAAAAAAAATATCAATCTCCTGTGAGATTCTCAGTGCTACAACGGTGGTTAACAACACTTCTGCAGATGAAACAAGAAGTGACAAATTCAAAGATTCGTGACAGTGAATTATTAATTATTTTTTAAAAACTTAAATCCATTACTAAAATTTCATCACTTTTCTATAATTTTTACTGTTTTGTATCCTATGTTTTCTACCATTTGCATAGTTTTTCCAATGTTTGTATTTTAGTCTTGCTAGGAAAAACATCTGCAACATCAATTACAATGACTAACAGCATGCACATCTAAATTAAACACCTGTGGAAGTACACAAAGCATGAACAAAATACACTCACGTTGGTATACGATAGTCTCCCCAAACAGAATATATGAAACAGGTGTGCTCCAATGCTATATTAACAAGTAGAATACAAAAAAATTCAGCAGAAGGGTGGAGATTAAAGAGAGAGGTCTTAAAAAGATCATAAGCATAAAATTATACATAACCTATACATTATACTACTCAGCACGCGCAGTAAAGTTATTTTGCACATACACAGCAAAAAGATGATTCCCATGGGTGTCACCAAACATGCATACAGCACCCCTTGGGAGGGCTGGACCATGCACGGCACACACACAGAGCATCACTGGAAGAACCACCGCACGCAGTCGTCTCCACCCTCATTTACACAACACACCTGAAATCTATTTTGGAGAACGCCTTTCTATGATGCTGGTCTATGAATTGACAGGACTTGGGGACATAAGTTTGATGAATGCTTCAAGCAGCTCTGCAGAGAGGTGATGGCGACCAGACAGGTATTCAGCTCTACGCTCTGTCACCATTTTCAAAGGCAGCCTATTTGCCGAGCACATGCATGGGGTCAGTTCAGGCCCAGATGCAAATCCAGATATGTGGATTTTGAAACCCGCAGAGCCCAATTTACCAGCCTTCAGAGATGTTGAACATTTGGCTCCTGCGAAAACCAGTGCTTTCACTGAGACACCCAACATGTCACAAGCTCAGGAAGCCACGCTGGAACGTTATGGCCTTTAGCTATTAGCCAAACAATTACCTCTCAACCAAGATTAATCTTGTGAGCTAGCCAACACCTCCAAAACAAGGGAATGGGGATACCTTGGAGACATGAAACATTAGGATCCACTTCTGCGGTACTTTCTCAGGACAATTTTGTCTTGAAACAGCCGTTCTGCCTGATTAATAAGTTGAAGAGTAGGAAACAACTAATGTCTTGGCATCAGATCCTGCCTGCAACATGAATCAGGAGTTGACATTTCTGGAATGTCAAGAGTTGATATAACAAGAAACTCCTGCTTAATGCAAGCCTTTCATCTAGGCATGTGTCACCTTCATGATGAGACGCCTCAATGATGCCCAGGATTCAGAGGGGAAGGAAAGGGAGGAACTAAGGGAATAAAACTAAGTGGAAGAAGGAATAAGTGGTATTACAGAAATAATTAACAAGTGCTTCATTGATGACTCCACAACCTATCCTATGTAAGTAGAGAACGTGTGATGATGTGAGTACTATTAGTATCTCAGTTACAGGAATCTGGAATTTGTGTGTGTTGTATTTGGAGAGAGGGGATTGATGTTGCCTCTTGACCTAACAGCTGATGCACTGCTCTTCCACCACCAAAAATACCAAGACCCTCAAAACCTTCTTCACGTGTGCGTATTTTCCTCGTTAGGAAGAAATGCTGCAAAACAGGACAGGATGAGACCAAATGCACACAACTCGGAGCTGCCACAGAGCAGCTCCTCCGTATACTAGGTGAGCAGTCATCACTCCCCTAATATTCCCCACAGGTACCAAAGACCACAACTGCAAGAGAGACCTGTTGAGGATTACTAAACAAACCATATTGCCTGCAACAGCTGGAGGCAGGGAAGCATGCCAGGAAAGTACCAGACACTTCACTCTCCTCTTCCTCGGGCACCTGTTTGTGGTCATGGTTGGACACAGCAGAGTGGGCAGGACAGACCTGGCTCTTAACTGGCATGGCCACTCTTAAGGTCTCACGTGTGGTAAAAAAAGGGAAGTTTTCCACACTCCTTCCAGCTCTTGCTCCAAAACTGTCATAAAAAACTGTCATTGCATGGCAATGTATAGCAGAGCAGGTTTCAGATTTTTTTTTCCTCCTTGCTGGTCCCCCATAACAAAATAGCCCTCCCAACGTTATGCACAGCAATCACAATACACACACAGACATTTAGCAGTGGAAAACACAGGTCAAATGCTCCAATCTGAAAAGTTGGGTTTGAAGCTAATTTGCTACCAGAGATAAAATGACAGTTCCCAAGGGCAGGTGCTCTGCCAGATAATTTTGCCACACCCAGCATTGACAGAGCTTGGTGTGACACCAACCCATGAGTAAAATCCAACATCGACATCACTTTGTATGCTTTCTCTTTGCTTGAAATACACCATCCTATTCAACTGCCCCATTAACTAGTGAATGAATTACGATGACACAAGCAGGTAAAACTTTTTTCCCCTCAACTTTTTTAACCTACCTTTTCGTGATTTAACTCTAAATGCAAGCTACAGTGAAATACTTCATTATACTTTAGTACATTTCTTGAAGATGTGAAAGAGGGAACACTGTTAGGATATAAAGGGATAAACATGAAAAGCTGAGTGCACTGGATTGCTGCGTGCCTATGGCTCTATTTGGAACAATCAGCACTGGGATGAAAACTGCATGAGATTATCATCTGGTAGGCAGAAAAAAAGTTGTATCAATTATTAGCCTTTGAAATGAGCTCAGAGACACACAAGTGAAGGATGGTCCTGATTTAAATCCAGTGAGCTAAACGACTTAAATTGAAATGTAAGGGTGAGCTGGGGAAGCGTACTTCTCATGGCCGGGATGCAGGAACACAAGCCTGCTCTGGCAGAACAGCAACTCTGCCCACGATTCCTCTTTTTGTTCGCTGCCATCACACCCACCCTTGTTTCTGGTAAGCCTGCCCCAGTTTCTCTAGCTGTCCAACCTGTGGCCCTTATTCAAAGGCAGACTTCAATTAAAAGGGAGCATTACTCAGCAGGTACAGCTATGCCCTCCTCAGCCTTTCCAATGCCCTGATGCAGGCAAAGAATATGTGCAAGAGAGACAGGTACGTGCATTGTTCAGGGAAGCAGCGCTGCTGGGAGTCAAGGTTTCCCACCTGAACAGCCAACCAAAAATTTGTGCACTTTTCCCACTGAAGGACAGAATCGGACCCTTGGGGACTTAGCATGCATTCTCATGTATAACCATTAGCACACACGCACAGAACACAGGTTTGCAACACATAAAATTTAATAAACTTACAGAAAGTATGCTTTATTGTGCTGCACAGGGCAATATGGCAGACCACGTATCTGATGAAAAGTTATTGCACATGGCTCTAAAATAAACAATACCTTACATAGCTACTTCACCCTCTTGTGAAAAGAGGTAGTTAAGAACGTGGTTTTTAAAACAAGGTTTCCAAAATTTTACACTCATAGTTACTGGAAAATATTTCTTTAATTAAAATAATTATACAGACTGAACCTAAGATTGACTCAAAGGCGTTTGCCTTATGATTTTAGAAAAAAAAAAAAAATCTGCAAAATGTTTCATTTAGAGATGGCTGTATCTCTTTCCAGAGAAATTCTGAAAAGTTGTTCAGAAACTGAGACTTCATTAGGGCTGTCCAGAAAAAAGAAGATGCAGAAAACCATTTTTTGCTTCTGTGTTCTGTGAAAATATTCCAGCCAGATCCATTCTTATGCAGACATCCCACGCAAATATGATTTCAAGATTTTGCTCCTGAAATTCAATGCCTGTGGAAGGATACTTGTCCCATACAGAAGCTCAAATGATTTTCACCGAGCCCTGGTCTCACAGTACTTCCATACAATGATCCTATTGACTAAGGGTATACATATGTAGCACACCCCATGATTTCCCTAGATTTTTCATCATTTCCATCACAAACCAACATAACACGTACAACTGTAAAACATCTGTACCTAAAAGAGCAAGAAAGCGAGTACATCCATCCACAACAAAAGCAGAGACTAAAGACCTAGTAGCATATTACAAAGCCCTAAACATTCTCCAGAGATGGATCTCCTTTGTTGATAATTTTGGACTGGACTAGTGCAAAGGGAGGGGGTCAGCACATGGACAGACAGCAGCAAGCCATACTGCTCCCACCTGTGATCCCAACTCTGCATCAGTAAACCTGCCCTGAAGTTAACACTAGAGGCTGAGGGACCACCTGGGCCTCGGGTGAACTTTCCACAGCCAGTGGTATCTGCCTTCCATCTCTCACAAGAGCTGCACTGCAGACATGCCCAATTTACACGTGGGGGTTGCAGCTGTTTCAAACTCCATGTTAAAGCCAACAAACCTTTTCCTCTAAAGTTTTTGTTCCCTCTACTCACCCAGCCGGCCATGCAGCATTTACACCTAAAAGCACACAAATCTTAAGAAAACCTTGTAAAAAATAATTCCTTTTCACCCCGTTAAAAAAAATATTTAGTTTAAGGCTTAGGTGTAGTAAAATAAGGTCACCGTATGATCCAAGAATGTAAACTCTCAGGAGAGCAGAATGTAGAACATCCTATGAAAATGAAGAATGGTACTTTGCTCTAAAATGCTGTGAAAATTTAAGAGGCAAAGTACCACAATGAAATTTAGTACATCATCTTTACTGGCTTGTAAGATAAACAGTCCAATTTATGGCAGTTAAAACATTATCACATACGGTCAGAAGTTCATCTTCTGAAACTAGGTCACGGGTCATCAACAGGAAATTCATAGGAAATTATGGAGGAAATTAAAAGAACACAAATGGGCAAGAAAACTACTTTATATAATCTAGGTTCTCCCAGCACAGCTTCCTGTGTTATGATGAACTCAGCTTTCATACTGAACTTTGCCTTTTCCAGGCCACATTAAGTAAGTATTTCTGAATTGTCTATTATACTCTTCGGGCCTCAAAACGTTGAGGTCAAATTCACTACAAAGGGCCATTCATTTTTTTTCTTTAAATAATACAGCTGGGAAAGAAAATAGTAGCTGGAAAAGGTGTTTTGAGATCACTAGGTGCAGATTCCTACTTGCTACCTGCACGTCAAGAACGTGAGTGCCAGATGCTTCACGGACACGCACGCCACACTGAGGACACTACCCAAACTCAAGAAGAGATTCTCGTGTTGCTTCAGTTCCAGCATCCCAGCCAAAGTGCAGCTGCATTTTCCATCACATCTGGGAAGATGATGATTAGTGTCCAGGAGTCTGTTCTACTCTAATGTTAGACATACTTTTCAAAATACAAACCCTTGGTCAATAAGGCCTAAGGAAGAGAGAGGGCTACAGTTCACCTAGGCTGCCTGGACAACTTTTGTAAAGAAAAACTGCTAAACAGACACAGTTACCGCTTAATTATTTCAGCTGAAAGCTAAAGCATGCAACCTACTGCCTAGTCACCTATAGCTCTAATGGATCACAGAGAAACAAAAGTTAGGAGTAACTTTACGAGACAGATAAAAAATGAAAGACTTGCAAGATGCCTCTGCTCACTCTCTTCTTGATACTTTCGTTAAATAAAAAGACCTAGTATAAATGCGACTGACTCCTCATTCATTCTTTTTCATAATACCCAAAATCCATGTGCAATATACAGGCCATCCTACCCTCAAGAATACAGGACCACATAAAAGTCCACAAATTAAAAGCAGTTTCTCAAATAAATTGTTCATTCTTCCTCTTTTGTCTTCTGCTTTCACACCCTATCAGATCCAATAAAACCATCGAGATCTGTTTTTTCAACACCACAACTTGAAATTTCTAATTGTGCATTTGTAGCTACCTCCTGCAGATACCATTTCCCACTGAACAAGAACCACTCCTATACTTTAAAAATTACAGGAATCACATCACCTACAATTTGATGAAAAACAGAACTAGCTTTGGGTTGTGAGGAGTTGGTTGACAAGGTAGAAGCGATAACAGTACTGAATAACAATCATTCCACATCATTTACTGCTAGTATTATAAAGAGGATTTCTTTTTTGGCTTGCAGGAAGGTGAGATGGAAAATTCTTACAAAAACCGTGGTGTCCACAGGTTGACCTGAACACAGGATTTCACCTGCAGAACGAGCACTGCTCTGTTCACACGGAATACACCTATTTTTGGATGTTCATTCTTACCCATCAATACCAATTCTAGGCCTGGGTTGAAATAGGACCTTTTTTATGATTGGCAATATTACAGTGCAAAATAAAGGAGACAGTTCTACTGAACAGATTACCATGTAAGCGTAGTGAACTGCAGAAACAGTTTAAGTGCCCAGGAAAACAAAGATGACCACTGACACAACTGGGAACACTTCCCTCACCTCCTGACTTTCAAACCCAGTGATTTTAATCTCTCTTTGGAGGAAGGAAAAGGGAAACTTGCTTCCCTTTTTATAATAAATTCGAGCCTGTTGAAAATCAAGTCTACTTGTTTTGGTTACCTTTTGCAGACTGCTTTAAAGCTTCCAATAGAGCCCAGGGCTCTGTCTAAACTAGACTGCTCTACCTGCTCCATCATGGTGCACACCCAAATATGCTTCCTGCAAAGCCAGGTCTTCCTTTTTTCATTTTCATCATCATCCCCCCCCTCCCCCCAGTCTATTATGCAATCCAAAACTGAGATACAGAACAGCACCAGTAGGACAGCCAACTTGATAAATGTGCTGAAAAAAGCAAGCCAGTAGCTATAAACAACTTTCATACCCCCCTCATAGCTACAGGCAGTCACTTGGAAGCAGCAAATGCTTGTTTGGGAGTTTTGCAGCTTCAATATTCAACCGTTTTTCCCAAGGATTACTCTGGTTGCCATTGGCCTTGATACCAGAAATTATTGCAAGGACAAGTACAGAAGCACAGAGTTTCCCGAGACTTTTAGAGAAGCTTTTAACCCTTGTTTCTCCCTCCTGTCCTCATATTTAATCTACCTAGAAAAAAAGGCCTGTAACTGAAAGTGTACTGGTTACATTCAGGCATTCAGGTCTCCGTTTCAATGGTTACTACTCCTTTTCCTTTTCCTGGTGAAAATTAAACCCAATGGTTAGGCAGAATTGCGTGAAGTATTCATTAGATACTTCTTACAAAGGGCAACCCATATTTCTAGGCTCAGATTTACATCTACTCCACCAAAAACATCAACTATCCAGTTTTGATAATTTAAGGGTAGCTTTATCATTTAAAATAATGCAAGGCATCATGTTTTTCAAGGAAAAAACCCCACAACTGATAATGTATTATTTAGCAATTCTTACACAAGTTCTAAATTAGCTGACAATTTTTGATCATGGCTTTAATACTGTATGGCCTCTTCCAGCCAGGTAAAAGCATGCTCAAGAAGAGCCAAGAGTAATTGTATCTGAAATATTTTTTCAGCACTGCTTTACTTGAATCATGGCCCAGAGTTTAGGTGATAGGATGCTGATTCAGTTTTAACGCCGTTCACAGAGATATTCTACAACCTGCTACGGGTTATGAAGTAGAATCATGCTAAAGAAGCTCCCCAGAACACTGAAGAGAAGCCCCCAATTTTTGGAGGACTTCTACAACATGCTTAGCAAAATACCACCTTTTTAGTCTTCATACCCGATTGTACTTACACCTCTTGAAACCGTGCAAAGAATATTACAAAGGTGGTAGTTTACTCTGGGATGAACTCTGCATACAAATGAACGCCCATTGCTGCTCACGACTGAGCAGGTCACTGGGCTAAGCCAAGGTGATCTCCAAAATCCTCACATTTCAGCCTCCCCAACAAGTAATGTATTTTCCAAAGACGCAGCTGCTATTGAATTCCAAAATGGCAAGATATTCAACACCCTTCAAGTTTATCAGATGTTACCAAGAAAGACAGAGTATAACTTCTACACCTGTGAAAGACTGGGAGCTATTTGTGATGAATCAGTACCGTGTTTGTTCTGAACCCTTGTCTATTCTTGAAAAAGGAGCCTCCTACGTCTTCAGGAGGCTATCATGATGTCTAGTGTGCATGTTAACAAATTACTTCAATCTGGACTACTGGAAAACACATCTAGAAATACATTCAGAGTGACGCCTCTGCGCAAACACCAATGAGACGACATCCTTTGCCAACCTGATGCTGGAGCCACCTCTGTGCACCCCGACCTGGCTGAAGGTCCAGGCAAACCAGCAGAGAGAACACGGGGACTTTGAATGCAGGCAACGACAGAGGCTGGGGAGGAAAAATATCATGAAGCTTAGCCCTGCAGGGATAAGTGCTTTGAACAGAGATAGAAACGTGAATAGGTCCAGGTAAGATAGGCACATGCACACACTACTGTTTCTTTCTTATATTCACTCCTGTTTGATTTTATTTCTAATGCCATGAAGAAAAAAGCCACCCTGGATCCCCCTTGCTCACAGGTCACAGCAGCCAGGAAGAACAACAGGTAGTCAAACACAGTTTGGTCAGCTGAATGCACAAGTAGTACACAGGACACTGCCCACAAGTTGGTCTAAAAGTGAAGTCATGGATATGCAGAAAATATCTTGGGTATCTGGTGGAAAAGGACCAGGTGTGGAGACAGTGGCGTAGCACGCAGGCATGGGCACGGTGCTGTATGTGAGTTAATCCAGCACAGGCAACCGCAGGAGTGAAAACCAGGGTTCCACAGAAGGAGGAGAGAGAAGATTGCCCTTTGTATTCTTTTAGGCAAGAAACCAGGGGGGAAAACAAAATGAGCTAGAAACTGTGTAAAAATGACAGGTCCATGAACTTGGACCAAGTTTGTGTCTGAAGACAGAGCACACTTAGACCCTCTCCCCAGATCAGGACACAGTGAAATTTCCTATATCGCTGTCAAGGTAAGTGGATGCTCCAGAGCCCAAAAGGGACTGGAAGGCACAGTGAACCCTGGAGCAGGTTCCCAAGCAATAAGACAAGCGTAGCCCCTGAAGTAACTGAACGGAGTGACCCACTTCGGGTTCACCAGGTCAGCACAGGCTGAAGCAAAGGAGACAGAGCAGGAGCCAAGAGGCAAAGCTAGCCCTGCTAGCCACTGACACCTACACACGCTCAGTCGTTACTGTGCCATTAATGGCTCTGGTCTAGGACAGCCTAAAACTACTCAGAATTCAAGGAGGCAAAGAGATCACATTACTGTTAAGCAGGTGAATCAGAAGGTGTTTCTTAATACCACACTGAGAGGAAAAGAAGGTGATGCAATACTGATTATTCCATTAAATATTAAATACAATACAACCACTTTCAAGCTAGAACATATTCCTTTAGATAACTGAATTAGGGGATGGGAGAACTGAATGAGCTTCAAGGCTTTGCGTGTCTCTGTCATTTCTCAACTACATTAAACTGAGTTGTCCGGATTATGCATGGTTATCTCCAAATACTAGTTTTAATTAGTGGTTCAAGCTTAAAAAAAATAAAAATAAAATAAAATACTCTCATTTGCTCAAATGACTCCCAAGATCCTTCTTACTGTTCAAGGAGGCTGAAGAGGCAATCCTAGCCAGACCTTCCATCAAACAACCCTGAAAACAGAGAATGAGGATATCTTCTCCTCCTACAAATACTAATTTGCACACAGATACCATCAGCTGGATAGCAGTGTTATGTACGTCTCTCCTTTCCCATCGGCTTCAACTTGGTAATCAAACTCCAGTAACAGTAGGACAACATCGAGACTGAATTTTACCTTTCAACTTTGAAGCACTGAAACCTCTACAAGGAAATTTATAGCAAAGAGCAATAAAGTAATTGCAAACTTTTCCAAAGGTAACCTTCAAATAAGCATGCTCTGGAATTAAGTTTTTTGCTGTTGTAGAAAGCTGTTCAGACATTCCTTCATGCTGCATGTGCTAGACTGTTACCCTACACCACCACCCATCTCAAACTGACACATTACCTCCAACACCAAGACGTTGAATTAAAATAGCTCAAGAAAGGCTGCAGAAAAAAGTATTTCTTTCCAGACCACTATTCATTTCTGGTAACATTTAACGACTGGGTCAACCACAGGGTGCAGTTCATCTCTCCACTAAAACAAAGTTCAGGATTTGCCTTTGTTATTTAGGAGGAAAATAGGAAAAAAAGCAAGAAGCTTCCAACATTTCAAAAGCCCTACGTATTATTTCATGTGACTTTTTGGAGCCCTCCTAAGCTGCAGCTAAGTTTTATCCTGCTTGGCAGTTTCACACCATTTCTTCATTTTCCCTCAATTAAGCAGCAATCTATCAAAAATGTCAAGTATATTTCCCCTTTTTCAGTAATGTGTATGAATTTTGTTGGATTCAAACTTTTCAAGATCTCTTTTCACGCAAGGTCAAAGCTCTACATTGTTGTAGTTTTCTTTTTCAGTGTTTTTTCTCCAAGTCAGTCCTCCACTGGGAAATTAATATTCCGCATGAACAATGAACTCCTTGCACGGCCTTTGAACCTAGCGGTTGCTAGGAGGTCTAAAGAAACCCTGGAGTACAGCCAATTTAATAGCATGTATCAAGAGATTATTCAGCAGTAAAAATGTGTGATTTTCTAAATTCCCTGCTCTTTTTCCTCCTTACTTCCATCTCCCTTCATCTGTCAAACCACCTTTAAATTTCGGATGAATTGCATCTGCATCAATTTTCTACCATTACGGGCAGTTTGTTCCCAAAGTATTGAAAATGTGACTGCCAGCCACCAATGCTGCTTCTAATCAAGAAAATATCAAACTGGTCCTTACTCAGTTTTACTGAAAAGGCTACTTAAAATTGGGTGCGCTCCACCACTCTAGCATGAGGTTTGCACTTTCATTATAAACAGGGTTCTGCTTAGAGACTGTATTTTCCCCAAATAAAACACCACACCACTGACCACAACACTGTTACTCAATATTTCTCTGTGCTGAAAGAAATGTACGTATATACAACTCTCCATGCCTCATTCAGGCAGGCTCAAATATGAACGTTTCAAGTTTTTTCACATCTTACTGAAGGCCGTTTGACTCTCTGCTTTTTCGTATTTCCCTAAGCAGAGTAACTGAGGCAAAACCCCAAGATTTCTTTCCCACCCTCCACCCCCATCCCAAACAATGCTGTGTTTAATTAAAAGAGAACCACAACAATGCTAATGGTGATGAGGTTAAATGGTTGGATAAACAGAATGCAGCCCTGAGAAGCCCATGTGCTTCGGGACACTTTCTCCCCTACAACATTCTGGGTGACAAAGAATGTATTTTTATTGCTGATTCCCACAACTGTTACACCAGAGGACTTCCTATAGATTTCCTGCAAGGAAGAGAGTTTCCTTCAAATAGTCAGAAGTGTTTAATACAGTAGCCATTCCTCCCAAAACTAATATTTGGAAAGGCAGTGGACAGGGATCCTTTAAAAATAAATGAATGTGGAAACTATCCATCAAGAGAGAACAATTGCATTTCCAGCTAAAAGACTACTAAGTCATTGTTTATTTAAAAAAAAACAACCAAACAAACATTTGCTGATTTTCAGTGTATTCTCCTTCCAACAGCTTTAGCAAATCACTCAAACTAAACATGGCATTTGTCCTTCTTCAATTATTGTAGTTGAAATCAATGCACTGTATATTCATAAACACGGTATTCTGAGGGTCTGAAGATTACTTTAAAATATTAATAGCAGATTACAAACCTATGTCGTGTCCCCCCCCAGACATGGGTATCTGCCAGAAAATGTAGGGTGACACATCTGATTCTGCAGATCGCTGGTGTTTGAGCGCCTGGTTGGACTGTACCAATCTTGCCAAGATAAAGCTTTTACAGAGCCAGACTGCTTCCCTGAAGAATTAAAAACAAGCAAAAAACCACACCACTTGGCACATAACATTCACTTGAGCTCCTTCTCTTTTATATATGGGCTTCCACACTGAAAGAAAGGCCTTAAAGTACCGACTTCAACAGAACTGACACAGCGTATCTTACAGTGGGAATACCAGGACATTCACACAGAACAACAAAAATCTTCACAGTACAGACAGATTTGGCTTTCCAGCTGCTTTCAGGTCCTGCAGCACCAGCAAAACAAAACAACCCCTCCACCACCACCACCACCACCACCACCACCACCACCACCACCGTTCTCCTCTTCTTCAGCTGTTCAAGCATAAATTATCCTTGTCATTTCCTCACAATATGTGGCTTCCCAGGAAAGGGAAAAATCAGAGCGGCTGTTGCCAAAATAGCACAGTATTCTTACACAGGCAGATTTTTCAGTAAAATGCATATTATTTCCCTTGTGCTCAGGCTTTAGAGAAAGAACAGCCACGAGACAATTTTAAAACATGAGAAGCCAATCCTGACTGAAGAGATACATTTATTAGGGCCAGAGATAGGAAAGTGAGCATAGAACCAACGACAACCACAATCTTTGGCTAAACCTTTGCAGCAGAAATGGGGGGGACGGGGCACAGGGCTGGAAACGTTTTCAGCAATGCATAATAAATACCTTCGTTTTCTCCCTCTCCCTCTTTTTCTCCTTTAAAGGAATCTGCCTACTCAACCTAGATCGAGCCTCAGAGGGAAAATGTGCCTTCCTGATAAATTGGAATTTGCCATCATAGTAATGAAATGTTATGCCCAATCATCACAATAAGCAGGCATCAGAACAACAAAGGAGGTTTCCAGGATTTTCTGCCCCCAGCCCCCTCCCCAATCAGCATTTTCCCAAGTCTTCTTTCGGGTGTTTATGAAATGTCTGAATTCCAAGGCCATTAAGATGCATTTCAGGATGGAGCAGCTTCCATTAACAGTACTGAGGCTTTCCAAAATCGCACCAGCACTCTGTCGGAGGCCGAGCCTCTCCCCGATACCTGCCTTTCCCTGCGCTGTTTTTTGTTTTGTTTGCCCTCGCTCTTTCCCATACACAAACATGTTGGTGCAGTGTCCATTATTTCCCCACGGCCTCCCTTGAAAGCAATCAACAGACATTACATACATGCATGTGCGTATTCCCCCACATAAACAGGTCTGGTCTCCTTCTACACCCCAAGTAACGAATGCAAATGTGTTTACAGTCATTTTCACCAAAGCACGTTTTGCCACTGCAGAAACATGCAGCTGAAACCCGGAGAGCCTGTAACAAGGCGAGAGCGTCTGCAATCACAGGTGATCCTTTTCCTTTTGAAAATGGAAAAACACGAAAGCCCGATGAGTTAACTAGAGTTAACTGCATTAAAAGGGCACCGTGCGGGGCAGCAGTAAATATCCAGCACATGCTTTTGCGCACAAAAGGAGCAAAGGGCTCCATGCTCTGCGCGCCCAGTCATTTTTATCTGCCCTTCCAGGACAGAGAGACCTGACCGTTTCTCTCGTGCATTTATTTCACTCGATTAATAAACACCATATTGCGAGGGCCCTGCTGTGAATCTTGCAGAGGTACAAAATGGTGGATGTATGCTATTTTTTTTTTTTTTTTGCATTATTCATAACAACTTGCGCTCCCAGTCGCAGGCTCCCCTCGGTACCCAGCGACACAGCCCTCCCAGAGCCACACACACACACCCCGCACCAGCCTCGCAATAAAGATCTCTCGCACCCGCAAATTATGTTACAAACCTGATGTCATGTAGCCCCGTGATGCCTGGGAAATAAAAGCTGGTGGGAAGTGTTTGTGCAGCCGGTAGTCCTTCTCGCTGCGGGACAGGTCCCTTCCTTTTTTTTTTTTTTCCCCCTCGAATGATCCAATTTTACACACGTCCCACAATGCATTACACTTCATTTGCAACCGGTCCGGCTTACGGCTCCCAGATTCGCGCGGAGGCAAGGCACGTTATGTGGCTT
>NW_009260268.1:3870153-3908192 GCF_000687185.1 Egretta garzetta | reverse complement strand
TCGTCTCCCGGCCGCTCCGGGCCCCGCTCCCGCTCCGGGCCAACCTCGGGGCGAAGGGATACAGCGGAGGGAAGGGGGCCGGGAGAGATTTGTATCCCCGGGGCACCCCTGTGTGGAACCGGCGGGGTTCCCTCAGTGGCGCCTTCTCCCCCCTCAGTGCCTGAAGAGTCGACGCTTTCCGGCTCTCCCCAGTCGCGCCCTGCAAGGGCGCCCAGGACCCCCAGCCTGCCCACCTCGCAGGTGGGAAGGGGGGCACCCGCCCTCTCACCCCAGTGATGTGCCCACGCGCCATCTGGAACTGGGCCAGGCCACCAGGGAAGCCGGGTTTTACAAACCCTGGTTAACCAAAATGGCGCAAAGGGACTCTGTTCCTCCTCCCCAAGACAGCTCTGAGCACGCCCGACACCAAGTGGTCCCAGTGTTACCAGAGGAGACAACTGCAATGCAGGGATTTGAAAATGTTGCCAATAAATTACTTCTCTTTACATTTTTATAATCATTTAACCTTTCCTACATTGGGCTGTGTCACATTTCTAAGAGCATGGAAAATCAGAGGACTGTAATTTTGTCAGTAATTGAAAATTTTCAATAGTGGTGAACCAGTAAAAGGATGACCAGTGGTGAATGAATTGAACAGACCTTGAGTCGTTACCCCTTTGCTGCCTTGCTGCCCAGCTTTGGGTTAATCCCTTCGGTACCCACCTCAGCTCGCCCGGCTCTGCTACTGTGGGCGCAACACGCACCGAAGAATCTTTCGGGGGTTTCATTTGCGGCCATCCTTGTCACACCAGCAGAAATGACGTGAATGAAACCCCGCAAGAATGTTGAAGATTAAATACTGTGGGGTCCTTTCTCATTCAGCCTCATCTCCTTCCAACTGTGTGAAAAGCCATCAGGAAACGCTTATTTCCATTGATACTTTGTATACTAGTAGCGACAGGAAAAAGTAAGAGGAGGAAAAAAAAATGGCCTAGAGCTCCACTAATAAAAATACAAGATATTTTCCATCATGCAACTTACTCATCTAGCAATTTACTCATCAACCTACACAAAGCTTATAATAGAGCATGTTTTCACCCTCAGACCAGAGGAGAGCTTCTAGAATTGTTCAACTTTTCTCATCGAAGGCTGAGGTTGAGATAGATTGGTTAGCACTGCCTAGCCCAGTCAAACCTCAAAAACCTACCCGTTTTACCAGAGGTAAAAGCAAATTAAATTCTCGCCAGGAGCGTAAACTCTCATTCCACTGTCTGAAAGTTTGAGCAAATGATGGCTGTGCATTTCCAGCTGTCGAGAAGTGGTTGAATATAGCTGGCCAGCTGACTTTAACCTGTGTCTGAACTAAACTCAGCCTTTCTCCTAGTCTAGACACAGCCCTAGATATCAATCTGTTCCATTAAAAAAGACATGAGAACAAGAGGCATAATCTGAGACAAGAGACAAATAGGAATAAGCAATGAGGAGGAAAAATGAGGTCATGAAGTAGAAAGACAGAACAAAGCGGGGCGGGGGGGGGGAGGGAATGACCAAACAAGACCACAGTGATCCTTAATGCTGGCTTTCTGCATCATTATTCCCAACTAAAAATATGTGAGTCTAGTTTCAGAGCTAGTCTAACAGGTATCAAATCAAAAACCAAGGGATAGCTCTGCAACTGTCAGACAAAGCACACTTATCCCAATTCTTCTGGAGCAGTTTGCTGTGCGCTAATGAACCGGTGACAGCGCATGGAAGTCTTTCAAGTAGTTTTAATCGATTTAATTGTACACTTGCAGGAATTGTCATGAGAGCCATGCATTACATACGATTAACACATGGTATCTTCTACTTCTCGATTGCTTGGTTTATAGTTTTGAGCACAGGTAGCGAGATGCATTTTCATGGTGTGATCATTTTGAGCAAATAATAATTTGCTTCTCAACTATGAAAAGTTATTGTCATATTAAAATGCGGGGCAGGGGGTGGTGGAAGAGAAATAAGCCATCCATCTAGAAAAGTCAACGTGGGGAGATTTTTTTAAAAGCGATTTTGGAGGCCTCCTCTCAGTAATGAGACGTTATTCCCATGGTCAGCTAAAAACTCCTTGTATTTAGTCTTCTCACAGTTATCTTTTTTGGTTTCAGCTGCAAGTTTTCTGACACGGTATCTGAAAGAGTACTTCCCTTTGAAGAGAGGAATTCAGAGCAAGTTTCCTCCTGCTCTTGCATTGTTTGAAGTCAAGTGTTGTTACTGGGATGAATCAAAAATATAATTAAAGACCGAGTTTAATTTTTGGCTGTTTTCTTTGGAAAAAGAGTTAGAATTGTGAGCGTAATTGATTTTTTGCCTCGGTGGCCAAGCTGAAATAAAATAATTTTCTTGATATGAACTGAAAGCTAAAATTTGAGGACTTTAAAAAACCAACCAAACAAAAAAAACCCCACCACAACATTTTATTCTTAGATATTTTAAATTACTTTTTTCTTTAAATAAGGGAAAATAAAATATGTGCCTGGACTCATATGGCAATGTTAGAGCAGGGTAGGGAAATAACAGTTCCCAGCTACAAATGGCTGTCCTGCTTGGTGAACAACAGTACAGTACCCTTATAAGCACGGTTTGAAATAAATAAAAAGATGATGTTTAATCCGACAGTTCCAACAGGGGTGGGGAGAACCAATTTTCTTTGGCTGAAACCACTGTGAAATTCTGCTTTAATTTACAAATATTTTTGCCTACCTGTAAAGTTTTGCCTAATTCTAAAAAGAAGTGTGGATATTGGCTGACAGAGCTTGCTAAGGTAAGGGAAAATACTTTTTCCAAGCATGAATTGAACTGATGGGAATCTGATCGCTTGCTATCAGGAATGAAGAGGAAAAGGAGATGGTTTCAAAGCTTTTTGCTTTTTTTTTTCCTTAATTCAACTTCAGCTGTTTTTTTAACTAAGGGAAAGCACTGATTCACAAGCTTTTTGTTCAGGATAGGATAAGCATTTTTTTTTATCATTAGGTATTTGAAGCCCATCAGGTACCATCCCTTTCTTGAATTACCAGAGGGAAAGGTGAGGCTTGGATGAAGAGACCGTACAGAACTTGGGAAAAAAAAAAAAGTCTGAACTAAACCAAAAACAGCCATCCTGCCTCCCTCTTGGCCTAACAGTTCCTTATCAGGCATTGGCAACATAACCGTAAATATTTCAAAGGCACTGATTTAACATTATGAATTTTTAAAAAAGAGGCTTAGGTACATTTAAGACATCGCAAAGGATTCTTAGTGTTGAAGCTTTTAATCATAACCCTACTTCAGTCCAAGTTCCTAGGGAGCCTGAAGGCTTTTGGAGAAGCAATTCAAAATGTTAGCTTCTGAAAACCTTCCATGTTATCTTCTAAAAAGTGAAAAAAAAAATATTACTAAGGATATCTATTGCATTTGGTCTTCATAAACTCTCACTTATTAGTTGCTAAGCAGGTCCGTTCCCATCTTTCTGATGGAAAATGGCAAAAAGAAAAGGACGTAACTGGCCCAGAAGAGCACAGGAAATCAGTGACAAATACACTGGTAAAACTCAAGGGTCCCAGCTTCCATTTCATAGGCTTATTTTTCCTCAGATGAAAGATAATAATTACATAGCAAGATACAATATGGTGATCTGTGTATATATAGTTCCCTCTGCATGTGTGTGTGCGCCTGCATGCTTGTGCACATGTGCATATGTGGTAATTGCTCCCATGTAATGTGGTATTTTAAGTTTCGGTTGGGGCTACTTCTTTTTTCCTCCCCATGACAGGCAAACAAGTTCCCATAGGGGAGAGCAGCAGGCTTCAGGAGCAGGGTGGGCTGGTGCTACCACCTCGGCTTGACTGGCTTGGAAACCGGCCGCATGAGGTTTTCAAAGGACAGAAGCACGCAAGCCAAATGCAAAAACAAAAATGGCAAAATAATAGGGCACGCAAGGAGGAAAGCAATCCACCTCTTCACTTAAGACAAGCTACACCTCTAAAATCATGGTCTTTCAAACTATGCATTCAAGGCCTGGGTTCTCCCTTACCCTTGCCTGTTGCACACTCAACTGGCTGCCTCACAGGGAGGGAATTAAAAGGGCTTCGCTTTATTACTGTCAGCTGAGCTGGTGCCTGACAAGCACCCAACATCACCAGAAGAACCAACACTGTCAAGGTGCCAAGCGCTTGGCCCAAAGCCTTGTGGTTTCACCCTCTGCAGGTCTACGATAAGGGTCCTTTCCCAGTCCCCAGCTTTGGAAACAAAGACTATGGATAGCATTGGTATTACTGGGACACAGGGGAGACTCTGCCCTAATGGAAGCCACAGTCACTGACAGCCAGGTAAAACAGGGAGCAAAAGGTCATTTTGTGGCCTACAAAAGCAAAACCATCAAATTCCATAACTTTTTAAAAGGTGGAGCTGGGATGCTGCAAGATGCTGGGAAGAAAATGCAGGGCCTAGGGAAGTGGGAAAGAGAGAGCAGAAAGGAATATATAGGAAATAAAGAAGGGAAAAAAGCCTGTAGTACAAGCAGTTGAAAAGCAGTAAAGCAGAGGAAGGGGAAGGAAAGTTGAGTGTGAGAAGAGGTGGAAAAAATGTAATTAAGAGCTGGGGAAAACCACAAAAATCAGGTATAACATCACAGGCCTTAGCAATATATGTTTTTATTAGATCTACAGCTCTGCATAATAGCCTTCCTGAAAAAATACATTACCTGCATTTCTAATATTAATAAATCCATGAAGGGGGAAAACTGTCCACTGCATAAACTCACCATTTTCACACGCAGATTCTTGTGTCTCTCTATTAACAAATGCACAGAACTCAGACTCTGAAAGAGATGGTTTTGTGCAATCCCTTGCTGGTTAAGGAGGTCTAGCAACAGGCTGCAACTGTCCTTGGCTGTAGGAAGTACTAGTTTTCCCTTCCAGGTCTTTGTAATCAGATATACTGGCAAGAACGAACCAGAAAACTCATGGCGCGGCACATCCTCATTCATAGCAGCCCTTAGACTTCTGACACCAACACTATTAATTTGTCACCTCTCACTAGTATTTGTTGTTACTCAGATAGGCAAGAGAAGCCAAGTACTTGTAATCTAGGAGGTCCAGGTCACAAAACAAGGCAGTCTCTCTTAATGGATTTATTGGTGAGGAAGAAGTTGGGCTTGCTCAGACAACCTCTCTCCTTGGAGAGAGCATTTGAGAAACTCCACCAAAAAAAAGGAAGAAAAAAATCCCAAGGTCAAAGGTGCAAGTGAAAAAACTTCCAAATATATAAAAAAACCCTGGAAAACGTTTCAGAGCTTATCACAAGCAAGGCTTCAGTCTAACTCCAGAATGCTATCAGGTTGTGTTGTACTATGGTAGTAATCCTGGCTTAATTACAGCACCTCTTAAACCAGTTTTGGATCATATTTCTCTCACTGTTATGCTTTAGGAATGTGTGATGACAGGAATGCAGTACTGCTGCTGCACACATGCTGTAGCTCACAGATTCATTTTTCTGTGTGCTGGCTTATGCACTGTGGTATTTATTTTAACTTGCATGACTTTTAAGAAAAACCTGCCTCCGTTATGAGAAGAAAGGCTCCCCTGTTTTTTTTTTTCATGCCAGACCTTCTGACTGAATTTGTGCTTCCTCTGCACAGAAGACAACTGATGCAGAAGAGTTTTAAATCTGGGCACCCAAGACTACCTAAAAACGTACCAGCGTACTGAAAGGGACACAGGCTGTAGGATACAGCCTTTCCTTTAACACGTGCTTTTCCTCTCCTGTTATGACTGACTCAAAGCAGGTTAGTTAAAACAGACGGATGGAAGCTGGGCTTGTAACTCCTTGGTGTACAAAACTAACTGGAGAGGGAGGCAAGCCATGAATCCTGCACGGATTTTCACCCAGTCCAGCATTTATTAAACCTCTCACATATAATAGAATTCAAAAACTTGGAGAAGTGGAGTTACAGCAACTCAATTCATTCACTGGCTGCTCTTCCAAAGGATACAGTAGTAAAAGATGTGCCAAAAATGTTGGCCTCAACTTTCTTGTTTTCCACTGGTGTCACATATCATTAGTACTCTGGTATTTAAGTAACACACTGATACATGGGGGCCAGCTGTGCTGTAAGTTAGAAAGACAGCCTATCCTTCTGCTTTGGGAGTTGGGAAAATAGAGAGCAAGAATTAAGTATCCAATATGAAGCCTACCAGCAGTAAAAGCCAGTAGAGATTATGTTTTTAAAGACTAATTGACACATCTCTGCACCTCTTCCCATTCCTCCACAGAGCCTGTGCTGCTGCTTTATGCTCGTGTAACACCTCATGGGACTGCAAAGACAGCACCCAGCATGAGCAGGCCTTGGGCTCTGGTGAAGCTCCTGGGGGCTACAGCAACACCAACAACGAGCAGATTCTGCATGTCAGGTAGGTACCTTTAATGGAAAAAAATCCATTGAGAAAGAAAAGAAAGCCATCAGCTACAGCAAGTGGGCACTGTTTTGCAAGTTGCATGGCTATTATTTATCAGTATATTAGTTTTAAACTCTAAATTCTTGTCTAGAGGAATTACTCGCCGTAGACAAAACTGAACAAAGCACCGCAGGCGTGCTTGCAAACAGGACAATGAACATGTTTGATGGGCAGTCCTAAAAACCGAAGCAGCATACCAAGGGAACTAAATCCCAGCAGCTGCTATAACTCCACAGACCATTTGCTGAACAACCCAGTACTAAGCTCCCTCTCAAAATTCTTGCTTGTACAGCTGTGCAATAGAGTCAGAATATTTTATAGATTTATATATATATATATATAGAATGCATAACAGGCAGAGATCCTAACAACCTTTGAAAAGTTGGGAGGCCTGAAAATAGGTTACTCCACCGTTTGTTAACAACCTCTTGTCATTAATTTACTTCCATATGTGCATGAAGCTCTGCCTATATTAAATAGGTTTTCAAAATAGTGGTTTAACGCTGAGAATCAGTTTGAAAAGAATGTAAGCAAGAGACAAACCCAAGAGTGAAAAAGCACTGATATATCACCTCACAGAAAAGTAATTCAGTTACTTCTTGGATATTTTATTATAGTCTTAGATTCAGAGGCTGTCTCATTGGCATGTGCTAGTATTTGGGCAGGAAAAAACTCTAAGGAGGAGTCACAAACACAGACAGAAATTAGGTGACTCAACACATGCCTGACCCAAAGGCTCCGGGAAAATCAGTGCAAAACTATCAGCCTGCATGTTCTCTGGACCAGACCACAGCATTGCAGAGTCAATTTGTTCCCATGTACTCTTTAGTCATTGGTCTTCAGTGGGACCGTGGAGCTTCTCTGTTCTCTTCTGATGTCACAGTAGCGCCTGTGAGAAGGAAGACCCCACTCCTGGGACAGCTACCCTGCCTATTCCTGGTTACCACAGCTTGTTCCCACCCTCCACTTTGCTTTTTGAAGCTCTGACATTACCCACCAGTGTGTGCCCAGAGACAATTTCCCATTGCCCTCTTCAGATGAAGGTTTATGCAGGCACCACGTGCACTTCCCTCTCTGTAGAAGCTGTTCTGAGCACTTCTGAGTGCAGAGATTTTTGTATTCTAGTAGAAGAACAAGAAAAAAACATTTTATAGCACTGGGTCTCAAACTTCTCCATCACCTTGTGAGAAAGTTAAATTCTTCAGCTGGGGACTAGTCCAACCAAATAATTTTTGTCTTACTAAGTGACGCCCTACCCAACAGTGCAATCTGTTAAAGCAAATGTACCAACCACAGGGAGCTCTACTACTTTTTTTCTAGATATCTTTCTGTATTACTGTGTGGCTGTCAGTTGCTTTGTTATGAATTCATTTCTTTTTAAACACAAAAAGGGACTTAAATCCAGCAGAGCAGTGTTACCTCCCAGATTTTCTGAAATCTTTAACTGCTCTGTGGAGCTAAGCAGAGCAACACCAAAAGCCTCACCTTAGCAAAATGCTTCTAACATAGCACTTGAGCATCACACTGGATGTAAGACCAGTCTCTGGTGTGAATTTTTCAGCCTACAACTTTCCTACCACAGTCAAGGCTGAGAACAAGTGAAACATGTAGATGATATGAAGAAAAACATCCCTTATTACAATGGACTATTGTTGCAATAGCCAATTTGAAATAGTGAAATTAAGAAAAGTAAACTAAAATCAAATTAGAAAAATGAAGAAAAAATCTCCTCTCTAGTTCTGAAAAGCATACTCCTCACTCCCACCACAAAAGCATACTTACATCCCTTACAGCATGTGAATGGTACTGGCATAGGATAAGGTTTCTTTCAAAATGGTTTTCATATTATAATGAATTTTTGTGAGGCATAGAGAACCACTTATACTTAATACTTCTAGAAATCTAAAAAGATCTTTTTCAAAAGAAGCAAACATCTTAAGTGAGACAATTTACATGAAAGTGAAATTTCCTAGCATTAGAATTCTATTTGAATCATGTACAAAATGAAGAGCTAGGAAGTCTTTAGTCTTCATTAAAACAAATCAATACTGAGCTGAACTCAATACCTTCACAAGCCAACTGTGGTAAATCTTACTCGTTATGGTGCTCATCTCAGAAACTCTTGCAAGGAGTCACCATGTTTCCATACCTAAAAATTTCAAGTGCTCTTTACCCCCAGCTATTCCAGGAATCAATAAACACTCAGGCAAATATTTCTTAGGTTCTAAGAGAAAGTAAGAGAAACTCCATATGCAAGTGCTCAGTGACTTGCCTTTGATCTTTTTCTTGATGGGGGAGATGTTTGGTAACCTTTCTATCTCGCAGACAAGTGTGAGGTAGATCAGGCAATCTGCCTTCACAACCGGCAGATTTCAGATTTATCAGAGCTTGATGCCAGTGTCAAATCACTTTTTTCTTCCTTCCTCTCCAAAGACAGATCTTACTATTATCTTACCTGATGGAACCAAGACAAAATAAACACAGATATCCAGGACTGAAACAATGACTATCCAAAAAGGCACTTAAGTGCCTTTGGTTGCCCAAGGAGTAAAAAGTTATAAAAACAAGTACTTCTTTTTATTGCCCACACCCTTGTGTCATTGCTATGGTACTTAAAAAACCACAAGCCTTATGGATTTCATAGAATCATAGAATAGTTTGGGTTGGAAGGGACCTTAAAGATCATCTAGTTCCAATCCTCCTGCCATGGGCACCTTCCACCAGACCAGGTTGCTCCAAATCCCATCCAACCTGGCCTTGAACTCTTTCAGGGAGGGGGCGTCCACAACTTCTCCGGGTAAGCTGTTGCGGTGCCTCACTGCCCTCGCAGTAAAGGATTTCTTCCCCATATCTAATCTAAATCTACCCTCTTTCAGTTTAAAACCGTTAGCCCTCATCCTATCACTACACTCACTGATAAAGAGTCCCTCCCCATCTTTCCTGTAGGCCCCCTTTGAGTACTGGAAGGCTGCTATAAGGTCTTCCTGGAGCCTTCTCCAGGGTGAACAAGACCAACTCTCTCAACCTGTCTTCATAGGAGAGGTGCTCCAGCCCTCTGATCATCTGCATGGCCCTCCTCTGGACCCACTCCAACAGGTCCATGTTCTTATGTTGGGGGCCCCTGAGCTGAACACAGTACTCCAGGTGGGGTATCACAAGAGCAGAGTAGAGGGGAAGAATCACCTCCCTTGACCTGCTGGTCACACTTCTTTGGATGCAGCCCAGGATACAGTTGGCTTTCTTGGCTGCAAGCGCACATTGCCGGGTCACGTTGAGCAACCAGCACCCCCAAGTCCTTCTCTTCAGGGCTGCTCTCAATCCATTCTCGCCCCAGCCTGTACTTGTGCTTGGGATTGCCCTGACCCGTGTGCAGGACCTTGCACTTGGCCTTGTTGAACCTCATGACGGTCGCATGGGCCCACCTCTCAAGCCTTGTCAAGGTCCTTCCGGATGGCATCCCTTCCCTCCACTGTGTTGACCACACCACACAGCTTAGTGTTGTCAGCAAACTTGCTGAGGGTGCACTCAATCCCACTGTCTGTATCACCAACAAAGATGTTAAACAGCACCAGTCCCAATACCAACCCCTGAGGCACGCCACTTGTCACTGGTCTCTACTTGGACATCAAGCTGTTGACCGCAATTCTTTAAGTGCAACCATCCAGCCAATTTCTTGTTTACCATCAAATCCATGTCTCTCCAATTTAGAGACAAGGATGTTGTGCAGGACAGCGTCAAATGCGTTGCACAAGTCCAGGTAGATGACATCAATTGCTCTTCTCTCATTCACCAGTGCTGTAACCCTGCCATAGAAAGCCATCAAACTTGGCAGGCATGATTTGCCCTTAGTGAAGCCATGTTGGCTGTCACAAATCACCTCCTTATTTTCCATGTGCCTTAGCACAGTTTCCAGGAAGATCTGCTCCATGATTTTGCCAGGCACGGAGGTGAGACTGACTGGCCTGTAGTTCCATGGGTCTTCCTTTTTTCCCTTTTTAAAAATGGGCGTTATGTTTCCCCTTTTTCAGTCAGTGGGAACTTCACCAGACTGCCATGACTTCTCAAGTATGAGGGATAGCAGCTTAGCAACTTCATCCACCAGTTCCCTCAGGACCTGTGGATGCATCTCATCAAGTCCCATGGATTTGTGCACCTTCAGTTCCTTAGATGGTCTCAAACCTGATCTTCTCCTACAGTGGGTGGTTCTTATTTCTCCAAATCCCTGCCTTTGCCTTCTGCAACTTGGGTGGTGTGGCTTGAGCACTTGCCGGTAGAGACAGGCAAAAAAGTCGTTAAGTGCTTCAGCCTTCTCCATATCCCAGGTATCCAGGTCTCATGTTTCCTTCTGGAGAGGGCCCACATTTTCCTTAGTCTTCCTTTTATCACCAGTATACCTATAGACGCTTTTCTTGTTGCCCTTGATGTCCCTGGTGAGATTTAATTCTACTAGGGCTTTAGCTTTCCTAACCTGATCCCTGGCTGCTCGGATAATTTCTCTGTATTCCTCCGGGGCTACCTGTCCTTGCTTCCACCCTCTGTAGGCGCCTCATAGCTATGGTGCTATGTGTGTACCCACCACATAGTAATTACTGAAATAACATAGTAATTACTGAAATCACAAAGAATTGGAAAAAAGTATTTCCAAAGCCTCATGCTATTACTGAGCTGCCAATGAAAAAACTCTCACTAACACCCCTTAAGTCTCTCCTCCTGCACTCATAATCTGAACACAAAAGGTTGGGTTTAAACACCCACCCCCGAGATTAAAACCACCTGCAGTGTTCAGCTTCAGGCCAGCAATGACAATACTTTAAATCCTTGGCTACTGGCTTCATGAAGACACAGCCTACAGACAGGCCCCTAAAGGTCTTTGAAATGTTAAATACAAAGCGGGAGGAGGTCATAAAGGAAATATTCTTTGTAAAAGGAATGGATATCATATGCAGGCTTTTCAAATACATTTCTCAGTTGCTTTGCTTTCAGCCACCATGTTCTCTATCCTGCATTGTCTGAAGCTTTTGAAATAAAATTCAGGAGTGAAATGAAGCACACAAATTAGTGCTGTAAACAGCTGACAGTATATGCATGTGTTAACTTTTAGCTCTCATAAATCTCCAATGTATACTGTATCCTACTTCTTACCTGGAAAGACTACTTATTTACCTAATAAACGGTCCTATGGCAATTATCAAAACCCAAGCCACTTAAAAGTAACATATAGGTTTTATTGCATAATCTCCTGTAGCATCTGCCCAATTATTTCAATAGAAGCCAGTGTGGTTCCCTGCTGCACTGGAAATCCAGCTATCTTTCTGCCAAGAGCCTTCCAGCACACACAGAAGGAACAAGGATTGAGAGACCTGTTTTAGTCCCTCTTACCCATAAACTAACAAGCCTTTTCTCCACTGCAATTTTTTCAACAAATACAGGTAATTACGTAGGAGGATGGGATTTTCAAGGTAGATAAAAAAAAAATAAATCAGTTTAGCATACCAGCTTTGCCAAGAAGTACTGTCAGCTTAAACTGTGAGAGAGTTGCTTGCAGGGTAGGGGAGCAGGCAAACACAATGGTGCCCTGCCACTGACATAGGCTAGAAGTGATGAGTTTTGTGGTTCAAAACTGTTGGTAGGTGGTCAAATTTTCCCGTCCACTTGCATTCCCCTGGAGGTAAACAGGATGTTTTATTTCTGGCCCTTGCCCCACCCTGAACACTCAGTGCCTCTTCTTCCTCATTCAGGTATCTTAAACTCGACAAAAGTAAGTTTTTGAAGAACTTGCATTTGGTTTGTTCGTTTCGTAAGGTCTCGCGAGCCCAGTCCGCACTAGCTTCCGGCTAGATGCTCCACCAGACATCCATAGAAACATCCCGTCCAGATTTACAGAATGTGTAGTTAAGGAGGAACGTAACCAGTTGCCACACTGATGTCTGCAGTCTGAGAAGCCTTTGGACTTCAGTCTCGTGAAAGGTACCAGGAGTTAAAAACCCCTTTAATTAGATGAAGTGGTTAATGGAAGCAAGCGCTCCAGCCAGCAGTAAATGTGTGGTCAAATCACTGGTGATCCCAAAGAACGAGGCTACTGCAGTTTGAAGTTATTCAAGCTGTTTAATGTTGGGTTATTTGCAAATTAGCGTAGCCCAGCCTGCAGAAACTGCCATTGCTGTGACTGCATGCATGTTTGACAAGCTGCTGTCCTCCACTTCTAGACATAAGTATATTATATTTGGGTACCTTCACAGGAATGAAAGCCTGTTCACAGAAATGTTCCAGCTATAGAAAAGGACTGAAAGGTTATAGCAAGCTCAGGAACATCACATGCTTTTGGCAAGGTGGGATGGAGGAGGATGAAAGGCAAAGGAGGGTAAGCAGAAGAATTATTGTTCCTCGATGATTAAACAAGCACAGAAACTATGATTACAGATCACAGACATCTTCTATAACATGCCAAACTAGTACACAGAAGAATATGCCTTGATAATTCAGTCGCAGAGGCAGTACTGGCTCTCCACAGTTTGAAAGAAGACGGGGGTCTTCTGAAACAGAGGCTCTGCCTGGACACCCTGCTTTAAGCCAGTAAAGTGGTACAAAGGCTTTGAAGTATGCCAGAGAACAGGCACTGCTGGACATAGCCCTGGCAAGCAAAAACATTCCTCGCATTCAATCCTCACTCTTCATGGTAGGAATCAACGCAAGATGATCTCTGCCTGTCTGTTGGACACCTTACCCCTATAAAACAAGCAAGAACAAACTCCAGGTAGTTGTAACCTGCACCTAGGCTTCAGCAAAGTGTGCAGCTAAAAAAGTGTCCCTAGAGGAACCCTGGTAGGCAGGTAGGTAGGTAGTTTATTGTTGGAGGAGATCAGGTCCACAGAATTTCCTAGGAGTCAGAAGCAACGACTCACAGACACAGTTCAGGCTTGCCTTGACTCACACTGCTTGCAATAGCAACTACAGTCAGTCATCCTGGTCTTGCCTAAGACAAAAAAAAAAATTCAGTATGAAACAAAACCACTAGTACTCTCTGTCCTCAACTAAAGCAACCATCCACCCATTAGCTGCAAAAGAATGTTGATGATTCAATATTAATATATTCTTTAAAAATCACATATTTCTGATGAGTAAGACTTTTGTCAATTTTAATGAGACATATACCATTAACATTATAAAAGTATGACTTCTTTTTCAGAACTGTATGCTATCAACAACTCACTTAAATATTTAGTTTTACTTCTTGTTTCAGTGTAACCAGTTAGAGAAGTTTCCAATACATTTTACTTTTTCCCTATTTAAAGAAAAAAAAACAACAAACAAGGACACTGATCTCTGAGCACATGACTACAATAATGCAGATTCCTCTTTTAGCAAGTTGAGATGTTGAGCAGGCCACTTGGGAAGTGGTAAGATCTTGATTTGGAGGGTGTCTGAACAGATTCCTATTTATCTGTACCACTTCAGAAAACTGCGTTCTCCCCGATTGCTATGCCTTGAAAATCAGTGCAAAGCCTGGTGATTTCAGAACAAACAGACCAAGAGAAGACATGGCTAGAAACACAAATTCCATCCTATCCATCTTCTAATAACAATATTCCACCACCCCTGGAACAATTAGGTAAGAAATTCAAGTCTTCTAACTCCTAAAATAATGTTTAAGAAAAGAGACCCAAGCTTACCAACTGTGAGAAAATTCAGTGGTCAAAGCCAAGAACAAATTCAGAAAATATTTGGGGTATCTTTGCCCTCTCAAAGGAAAAAAAAGGTGACACTACACACCTTTAATGGAAAGAACCGCACAAGTCCTTTCTAAAACAGGATGTGCAGCTTCAGAGTTGGTTATGGAGATGCATCCAGCAACGTAAATACAAATTCCTACAGGTACTACAAGCAGGAACACCTCCCAAGTTATGGAGGCAAGTTACCGGGTACTGAATGCTCCTGAAGAAACTTAATTATGTTTACCCATGTTTGAACCTATTCTTGCACAAGCTAGGGTTCCATATTTGCGAAAAAAGGGTAATTACTGGTTTTAGATTAAAAATAAGTTAACTCCAGTAACAAAATAGTTATTCTGACAAACTGGAGAAGTCATGTTTATAATTCATGTATGAGTTCATGGTTTGCTTGACTTTTTTGGAAGTCAACTTTTTCTTGGATATCATGATTTTCACGGTCAGAAACAAAACATAATCACCCATCATTCCTAAGGGTGACTGCGACAACTGAATTATCTGAAGATGGCAAGCTGAAGCTCTCTGTGATACATTTTCGTATCCGAAAAGCAGGCAAGGAAAACAATGTCGCAGAGAGAAGCAGATGGCCAATGAGTTATCACTCTTGGTCTGATGACTTATGTGGGCTGAACTTGTTTATTTACTCACATATTTGCAAAAAAGAAACTTTCCTTATGCTAGCAGCAGCTATATTATGTATATGTTATATACACAGTACATACCGCTACCTACACACAACGTCAAGGGATCAAGTATAGACCCTCAAATTACCATGTCTTCTCTTGCAGCAACAAAAGTCACAGTTGACCCTTCCCAGGGCCAGGGAGTTAAGTGACTGGTATGTCTAACACTGCAGCTCAAGAAAGGGTTAAAAGAGGATGACAGAGTTACAGCTGCCCTGAGCACTGGTTGGAGATGGGACAGAAGTAGCTCAGGTCCTCCAGGGCAGGGAAGTGAGCCCTGTAATTACCTGCTATACCCTTTACACCATCCGGGAACTGCTGCCTCTGCCTGTTCACTACCCGCTGTTGATGCAACCCCCGTGCTAACCCTGCATGATGCACGATGAAACCACCGTCATATGGTTGGGAAGCAAAAAGCACTGTTTTTGTGTGTCAGCGAGCCCTGTCATATGAACCATTCTTGAAAATACAGATTCTTCTTAGATCATCTCACCCCCTCCTTAGGGTTGTTCTCATTATCTTCTCTTTAATTGCTCTCATTATCTTCTGGGCATAGAAAAATAATGCTGCTGTTCTAAGCACATAAAATCCAATTATGTATAAATACAGTGTTGCGAAAAGAATTAAAATATTTCAGGTGACAAATTAGCTGCTGAAAATCTGGAAAGAAAGGTCACTGTGTGACCATCTAACCTCCTGAAAATCACCGAAAAGTATTTTCTGTCTGCAGTTACAGTAATGCTACTGCCCTCAGCTACGGTTAACAAACAGCCTTATAATTGTAAAGACTATTGACAACCACCTCCTTGCCCACGTTTTCTGGACAAAGAGCTTTTACATTATTTTCCCACTAGCAAAAGTTTCACTGTGTTCTTGTCCAGCAACTAAACTGAGTAAAGGATTAAAAGTAGTCAGTGCAATTTTAGCTACAGGCAAGAGTCCTGAAAGTAGAGCAAGACATTTTTCGGTAGATTCTTTCAATTACCAGGATGTAAATGTGGTGCAGGGCGTACTTATTGGCGCCCTCACAGACCGGTACACGCTGAAAAGATCACCGCAGGATGGCTGCGTGGATCAGCCAGGTACAGATCAGACCCTCTTCATGTTCATAGGTGTATTAATGTGGGGACGGACAGGGGAGCCTCTCTGAATAAACTACTGAACTCCAAACACGTGCTCTTTCAACAGCTACCCCTGCGGTCCCAAGGACTTCAGCGGGACAGTGGGTACAGCAGATCCCACAGCAGCAGTCCGGAGCCTGAAGCCCAAAAGAAGGAAGGGAGTGAGGGTGCAGGAAAGCAGGGCTCCGAGCAGGAACGCTCCCATCTGACCCATCCACACCTGGTGCCAGGCAGCCCGGCACTGGACCTGGTGCAGCAGCTCAGCCTTTGTGCCAGCACAGAGAAGTCTACCCCCACCCCACCACCCACTCCGTGGTGTAGGGAGTGTTATGCAGACAGACTCACGAACACCATCTGCTTAACTGTAGCGTTCGACTCCCTCCCTCCAGTGTACAATAGTCTGAGATGGTCTAAAGTGCGCTAATACAATCCTACATTTTCCATTTCTAAATGTAGCGAAGCAAAAACAAAGTCAAAACATACTTCTCATCTCCCACAACATTGCTCTCAGCTTTCTAACTGAATTTGCTTGCACTGTTTCTTTAAAAAAGAAAAAGGAAAAAGAAATTCTGTGGGAGCATGAAGTTCAACTAGAAGAAACTCTTATTTCAATAAAAATTAACAGACATAAATATGCGCAACACTGACATCTGTACAGGAGCGTAAAGTCTACAGAGAAAACAACTTTTTTTTTCCGTGGCATTTTATTCATTCTGCTATGAAGAAAGAACACTAAATTTCATACATGAATGCAAATACAACGAAAACTTTAATCCAGACCAGGAAAAAAACCCCTTCTGTCTAAACATGTGAAATCACCAGCCATCTTTTTCCTATTCACATTCACATTTTAAAATGAAAAGGAAAAAAAAGAAAAAAAAAAATTTCAAGTACTTGGGTTGTCAAGTAAGAGGGGTTTATTAATCCCACACAGACAGTGTGTTCTATTAATTATAGAATATATTACTTACAGCACTTCTGTAGCTTGGAATACAAGTAACTGAAATAGCCTCCCAGCACTCTGGGAGATACGACAGCAAGTTAGACAGAGGCACACAATCTACTACTTTCCATTTTTAAAAGCTGTCCAGTGACTTCACTTGCTTCATCTTACATAGTAAAGGGAATGATGTTTTAAAATTTGTTTTTCACAGAAGCCCAAAGTCCCACAACGGCAAATGTGGCCACTTGGCTCTCACTGGGCTTCAGCATGCCAGAAAAAAAACAAGGAGAAAATCAGTTCCCAGCAGGCTCCAAGTGAGTCCTAGAAGGGGAACACTCCAGTGCACCACTTGCTCTCCAGAGCCCCCCAGGGAGCTCGCCCAGCACCACGCAGGGAGCAGAGTCAGGAACAGCACTTGCATCTTCTAGTGCCAATCCTGCATCCTAACAAGACCAAAATGTCTTATCTGCGGGCTACATGTCAGCTTTCCCTAAACTGACAAGCACAGATAGAGGGACAGGGTAGCTTTTGAGACACACAGATACAAATGATCCCAAATCTTTCATTTCTTTTTAATGCTAAACTGTCTGTACAATGTCCCCCAAAAAAATAATTAAAAGGATCTTATTTTTTACTCAACATTATGATACAAGTTTTGTTTGATGTGGGGAAGATGGCACCCAAGAGAAAAAGGAACGTACTTTTAATGTAGCAGTGATTTAAGGCAGGAAGAAGAACGGAGACTGCTCACAGGGCTCCATACCACACCAAAACCTTTTACCTGTAAGAGGAAGCCTCACCAGCCCCAGGCTGATGCTGCGATCAGCTTACATCTGAAAACTCTCCCTGCCCCACTCAGCCCAGTTCCCAGCGGGCATGCCTGCGTGCCTCCAGATCGTCCCACCGGCCCCAGCGCCCGCACTTTCTGCTCAGAGCTAGAAAGAAGGAGAAAGCAGAAGGATTTTAAATACTGATGCTTATCTGAAACCGTACACCCAAATAAGCCAAAGGGCCAGCTCCACGCAAGGGGATTCTTTCCCATTCTCATGAGATGCAGCAGTTCCCAAACTAAGAAAATTATTAAACTGTTAAACGAAATGCAAAAGGGTGATGCAGTTTGACGCTTACTGAGTATTTGCATGTGGGCAGGACTGGCTTGTTTGGGATTGATTAAAGCAATGTAGATCAAACCTTGGAGCGTGCACTTCTGAGCCCCCTCCCAAGCCTGGGCAGTCCACCTGGCTGCAGCAAAACCCAGCCAAAGGAAAAGCTGTTCCTCCAGAGGCTGGTAAAAATACAGCATGCACACCCCGCCAGAAGCCAGTGCCTGCACGCTCCGGGCGTCCACAGCACCTTGGTACCCCCTGGTGCTTCCACACCCCGCTCTCCTCCTGGCTCTCCCTGGCAGACGCAGGGGTGATGAGCCCTGCTCGGGCAGGGGAACATCCCACCAGATGAGGCTGGTGTGCCTCATCTTCCTGCGCAATGCCCTGCGTGAGCCCCAGCCGCGATGAGACGGGCTCCGCCTGCTCGGTAAAAACCCTCGGTGCAGGGTTAGGAAGATTACACTGTGACTAAACGAAAGACTCCCTTCAAAGACGTCGAGCCGTACCTTTGATGCTGGCAATACTCCGCTGCATGGAGATGCAGCGAATGAGAGACCTGCAGCCGTAATTCCCTGCTGGGACTGGCTGCCTTTCTGCTAAAAGACTGGACCTACTACTGTGGCCACGGGACTCCTGCAATGGACGCACATTAATTTAGTCCAGAATTCTATGTTTTGGTCATTTGAATAGCATTTGTAACCTGCTCAAATACCTTGACTCTCAGGATAAGAAATTAAAGCAAGCAACTATTCAACTTACTGTTCTAACATCCTGCAAACTGGAGATCTATTAGTGGAACTGACAGAACATAGGAGGTCAGGGGGAGGAAATATTAATATCACAATTATTCAGTTCACACCATTTTAGTAATCTATTCAACAAAAAAAATATGAGAAGGTAGCATTTGAGAACATTTAGAGAAACACATTCTTAAGTGAAGCTTGAAAGCCATCTGAATAAATACAGCAGAAATCTTCCACGGGTGTGGGTTTATAACTACGATTTATATTTTGATAGCCAAGCAATGAATGCAGTTTGTCAGACACCTGAAACTGCTTTACATTTATGATTCATTTGCAAAAGAACTGCTTTCAACAGCTTCATTTTTTTTTTTTTAATTTGAATTATAAGACTGTTAAAAGAGAATAAAGGCCCCAGCAATCCCCAATACAAATCTAGCCCAATATTCAGCCTCCTGAAGAGGCCAGCAGTGCACAGCCAGGGAAGAATAAGGCGGCATTCATACCTCTCCCAAATAATCTCTGTGTCTCCGCCCATTTTCACCTCCAGGGACTTGCTGTGCCTGCTGTGATTCCCCTACCAAGTAGACTCTGTGAGAACTCTCTGCCAAAGGCTTGCCCAGTCTCCCTGTCAGCCTACGCAAACATCTTGCACCCACATCATCGTCCAGCCAGAACTCCTGCAGGTTACTCCCTCTGGAATGAAGAATCACCTCCTCTTTCTTTTGAACCCAGCTGCCTTCACTTTTGTTTCCCTCCAAAATTATTTTGGCTATGACAAGCAGTACCTGGATGAGCAACAACTTTAAAGTGTATCGAATGATGAACTATGGCTAGAAGCCGAAGCATCATGTCATTGCACCTTATCATTATGTCACCTTTATATACTAGCACGGATTTATACAACATTATTGACCTTGCCTGATTTGATGGGATAGTGACTACTGGGCACTTCAAACAGTTTTATGTTTTGAGAATAGCATCGCTCTCAATATAGAAAGAATTCAGCAGTAGCATTATTGAATACTGGAATTTATAACCAAGGTTGCATGCACAAACACACGTGAGAAAGGCTGACCACAAAATGCTCTTTCTTCAGAGAAGAAACAGTCCACCTCCTCATCTCTTACCCTGAAGAATGTTTTCATCCCTGATGTGTTGCATTTAAATACAATGAACTCTTGCCCTATTTTAATTTATTTTTGAACCAGGCAAGTCGAATGTACTCAATAGGTGGTAGTGATATAAACTATTTTTTAGTGTACGGTTATGAAACTTGTAATGAACCATCCCACACAGTTTTTATATCAGACAGCTTCCAGAAAAGTTATTTTAGATTATTTTTCTGTTGAAAAGTGGTTATGGCATTGTGCAAAGTATCTTACCTGTAGAAATCATCAAAATACCTCAGTCTCCAATCTTGCAGTGGTTGCTCTAGCTTGGCAAATTCTTCAAACTCTAACCCTGTTCACCTACATCATCACTGCAGGATGTCTAGGTCTTCCCCAGTTTCATCATGATTGTGCCTGCAAACTTATGAGGACTCACAGTGACAGGGAGGACTGCAGATCAACTAAGAAAATTAGTATAATGTTTGATTTTCTTTTTTTTTTCAAAACATGTAAAACCACTGACAGACTGTCCTTGGGTGGGCCATCTCTCTAGATTTTACGAAGACACAATGGAAAGAATCTGATGGAGGCACACAAAAAAGTATTAGATGGTAACTGAGACACACAAGACGTATTCTTAAGGCAGCTCTCTGGGTAATGAAGAAAAAAAATGCAGAATTTTGCTGTACTTCAAAAGCTAAGCACCACATAGTGCCCTCTGCTGCATACAGAGGTAATAGGCAAAGCACCACTGAACAATGACATCATTTGATGTTAAACAATACGGTATGTTGTATGTATGACAAATTTATTTCCTTAATTACTCTTGTTTTCTAAACATACTAATAAATTACGCAAACATCTTCAGTACCAGCTTAGAGCAGGGGTTTTGGTTTCTCCCTCTTTTTTTTTTTTTTTTTTTTTTTTTTTACAGTCTCTCTTCCCATCTAGTATCCCGTGTTCTGTCTGCGAGCAAGCTGTCAGCCCACCTCCCACATCTACACAGTGGGAAATTCATGCTGAGAGCGAGCCGAGACGCTGGGTGGCTGGCAGGGGGGAGCGTACAGCACCCTCAGCATGACATTTAATCATGAGACACTCACAACTAAACAGCTCAGTGGGGACATGGTCTACACACCGCCCTCGCCGCTCCTCCTAAACTCAAGTGAGCTGGAAGTGCCCATCTCTCCCTACTCTCAGCTAAAAGAAACAAAACAAAGACAAACAAACATAAGGGAAGGTCAAACCTCTGAGGTAATTTTCAACTTCCAAATAAACGTGCATTAACAGTCTATAAAAGGTCCTTCACGTGCAACATGAAAGAGGTAAATGCAGACTGGAGGAACCGCGAGCCTGAAGAGGATTTACTGATTGTCAGACAGAACCGAGGAGGTCTCCTAATGTGGAATACAAATATTTAATCTGATTCTGAAATCTTATCTGCTGCCTTTAAGAAGATTAACAGAAATTCTCTTGCAGCAGACTATGAATTCTGATCCATTTCACGAACGAGGAATATTTTCAAGAAGCAAAGCTTGTGCATTTTAACCAGTTTATTAGCATTCTACTCAAAATAAACTCAACAAAGTTGATCACGATTAAAACCTATTCAAGAAAGTTAGGTCATTAAAAAAAATGTTATTTGCATGCATACATGTTGCATGAAACAGGCATGTCACATGCATGCACAGTCATGAAAACATAAGGTATATTATTTTACATGAGACATAAAATATCCGAGGTCTCCATACCATTCTTGAACAAAAAAATTGACATGAAGATGTTATGGTAGAAAAGTTCTTTAAAAAAAAAAAAAAAAGTTTTCCCAAACTGATAATCTCTGCTCTAGCCTGGAATGAAAGCAGACATTCTGGAGAAGAGGGAAGATAGCATACATACGTCCTTTTTTCTGTCTTACACAGACTGAGTACAAGGCAGACAGCTAATGCCATCACGGTGCTTGGTTCTGCCCTATGAATCTATGTAAACTGGCCAAGTTTCAGGCTTCTCCTTCGCTTTTCCTTTACATAAAGTGGCAAGGAAAGGGAAGTACAGACAGCCAGCTTACTGCAGCCAGCTTCCCTCCCCTGGAGGAAAGCAAAGGAGCTGTCCTTCACATTTCTTTCATTTCTGCCCATAAACTAAGCTGGCAATGTGTCAGGTAGCCCAGTCCTATGTTTTCCATATGTTTTTCACTAGAAATCCGTGGGCTCCAGTAGGGTCTATCTGAAGTAAGAAGAGTGGGGTAGGCACTACAGCGGAGGAAGGGGAAAGCCATCTCTTCCTCCTCATATAAGCATCCCCCTGGCAATCCAAACCAAGATGAGCTGCTTGGGGCTCCGCTCTATGGTCATGAGCTGCCCCAGCCGGCTCATCCTGCAGCCCCACTGAACACAAGGCATCTCTGCTGGGCTACAGCAATAAGGCACGGTGATGCCAAATACCCCTTTAAAGCAGGGCTGAGAAGCATCACACGTCAGGCAACCCTCAAGCATTTGGCAGGCCTGCTTTCTATCTGTGTTGGCTGGTTGAATTCAGCCTGTTCCTGTTTAAAACAAGCTAACCTGCATTTCAGCACTAAGTAGGGCTTCAGCTGGGAGCGGTCAGCACGTTGAAACCAACCCAGAGGCATATATACCAGCGCTCCTGCTTTTTTTCTTAGAAGTCAATTCATAATGAAGCTACCAGGCAGCAGCTGAACATTATCTCTGCGCTATTAGCCCCAGGGCTTTTACCTGAGATGTAAAAATAAGTCAAATAACCTTGCATTTGTCATGAGCAAAGAATACGTATGTAGTTGCAGCACCTCACCTAACTCGATCTGAGCTTTTCATCTAGACAAAACCTTGATTGAAGGGCAACCCAAATCAGTCCTCAAGTACAGTGCTGTGTGGGCTTCTGCTTGCTACCGGAGAAGGTAATGTAATGCACCACTTGTATGCATCAGTGCCTGCATCTTTCCTGTAGTCAACAAAAGGTTTTATTCTCATGATGAAAAAGTCCAAAAGGACATTGCTCTTCTAAGGTTCTATGTTAATTCCTTATACTATCTAGAGCAGAAATACCTCACTTTCACACAGAATGGTACAGGATCACAAAGACATGAGCCCATTGCCTCCCAAGACCATGAGAGCCCCACGTGCCAGAACCATCCTCTTCAGCAGGGCACGACGCATACTTCACAACCATTATTTTTGCACACAATAACCGCAGTCACAAAACGAGTCCCCCCTACAGCAAAAAGAAAGTGTTTAACATAATTAGCATAATTTCAGGTAGAGCATGTTAGTTTCCTGCTCTCCCTGTGTCTTCTTAGGAAGATATCCAGTTGGTGAGCAGATGTATGAACACCTGAGGCGATGCAATAATGTCACAAGTGCATTGCCATAGGACACCCGTCCCAGTATAACAACCCACATTCAAGTGGCCCTCACCATATTTTCCCCCATACACCTACTGCGTAGATCATACGAAGCAGAAATCCTGTGGAAAAACATAGTATGTGGTCATATATTCTCTCCTGCTCTCAGCTGTAAAACAACAGCAGCAACACATCCTTCCCTAAAGGGCTCCTGTGATCACGGAGGCAGAAAACCATCGTATATGTTCTGGTATGGAGATAGCGAGGCTCACGCACATACCCCAAAAGAGTCTTTGTCCGTCATAAGCCAGACACAGGAGAGCATGAAAACTTAAATGTTGTACCAGAAATGATAAATCTGCCATTTCTTTAGCTGCAAGCACTTGCCTTCAGAGCTTTTAACTTGAGGTTTTAGCACACAAATTCCTAAGGTGTCTTAAGGAAAACAGAAAGGCTGCTAATTACATGCATACGCTCGTGTGTGCACTATACGTGTACAACCCTAAAAAGCTGCTTTCTGACATTGCAGAAAGCCATTATTCCAGAGCGTTCTACCCTGATGGGCCTCACTACTGAAGGCTAATCTCATGTTGCCCCCACCGCCGCTGCCACCAAGAGTACTTCGTACCAAGTATGCAGGCTTTAAAAGTTATTCTTTCTTCTTTTTTTCATCTTAAGCCAAAACACTAATTTTCTGTGCCACATACTCAGTAATATATATGCAGAATACTTGTTGGCACCAGCAACTACTACGCGGCACTCATCAAAAACTATACCAAAAAAAAAAATTCTTTAGATTAGACAGGTTACATTGGACCTTGCCTGTTGAACTTGATCCTGAGCTTCAGCACACATGTGCTCCTCCTGTGCAACATCAGAAGATAGGGAAAGGCTGTGGTTACTCTGGGAGGAAGCAGGAACGAGGAGCTCTGCACCCCCAGCACTAACCGCAGGGCCTGGAGGGTGCCCCTGGGCAACTCCCAGCTGGAAGACGAGGAGCTCTTTTATCACCGGGTGCCCTTCAGCAGGGTACTTGGGGTATATGCTGGGTGCTGGGAAGCCCTCCCTCACGTCGCAATTTCCTAGGCAATCTCAGAGCTGTTCTGGCTGCTGCTGCTTTCAAGTCTGTGTGGTCAGGCAGAGTACATATTTTCTGGCACACCTAAAGTTTCCTCAAGGGATGTAGGCCACAGTAAAAAAAATTTCACTTTTTAGCTCTCTCTTGGTAAGAGCAGAACTTCCCGAGCCAAAGAAAAGATGCTCCCCTAAGCCAAAGGCAAGTTAGATACTGCTGCAAACAAAACCAGTTTTAGAGTTCCTCTCCCCCACCCCCTGCTTCCCCTAAAAAAAGAGGAAAAAAAAAAAATCGTTCATAACACCGTGCATTTGGTGGCCTAAATATGGGTGTTACCAGATTCCCCACTGACGCAAAGAGGTCAGAATTTGAGGAGGTGAGAAAATGACTTAAGCTTCCATAAGAAAAATCAACCTGGAACAATTAACCTGAGAATGGCACGAGGACAATGTCCCAGAAAGCTCATTTCCAAGACAAGTTTATACTGGGAAAAGTTTAGCAGTTCAGGATTGCCGCGAGTAAGCTCCCACATTTACACCTGACACGAGATTTCATTTGGACAGGCAATACCCTCAGAACCCATCTGAAAAAACAATTGCTTTTCGCTACTATGTTCTTATATCATTTCCTAACTCCTTACACAGATGCTGGGAGTAACACGCCACCACATCCAGTATTGTTGGCATCTGCCTCCAGTATATAGAAAGGAAAACTTTGTTGCATGCTTGCAAAACTGTTGAGCCCCTTCGAGAAACATCCTTGGCTTCCAGGATGCTGCCTGCTTCTCACACTGATACCTAATTACCACGCACCACTCCTGATCGTCTTTACAGGTTTTTGGTACACTTAAAAACGCTTTCTTCAACTATAATCAGTGTTTTTAACACTTTTTTTTTACTTAACTGTGAGAAGTAAAACACCATACTGTGTCCTGTCCTTCAATAAAATTGCCTACACAGCTACTTTTGACCTATGAGTGCTTGTTCTCCCTCCCAATTTTCTCTACAAGCCCACACACACAAGCCAAACTTAGATTGACTTTTTTTTTTTTTTTGAGTAGCCGTCTGCTGGACCTGTATTAGTGCAGATAAACACGAACACGTGAAAAAGTGACAAGCAGAAGAAAGAAGAAGCATATAAATGGGCTTTCACTAACCTTTTGCCGGGGCGGGGAAGCTGAAATGGCCTGTGAGGGTCGAGCCAAAGGGGACCAAACCAGGCAGCAAATTTGCTCCCGTTGGCTGGTAAGCAAGTGAGCAAGCAGGGAGAGCTGGTGGCTGGGAGGGGAGGAGGAGCATACCGGGGCAGATGAGTGGTTAGCTACTAAATTAGAGAATAAGTAGCTAGGAATTGCAAATAACTGTACGCCGTCTGGGAAGTGGAGAAGAAGAGAGATTTTCTGCCAAACTGCCTTGAACTGTCAAACTTCTGCAGTTTTCACTCTGCAAGGGTCTCTGTTCCCCCCTCTTCTGCCAGCCTTCCCTGTGTGCCAGCAGAAGGCTTCTCGGCAGCACCCATGGACCGCAGCTTTCCACTGGGAACACCAAGCAGAATTAGCAGGGAAGCGCAGGGAGCTGCCGCGTGGGCATACACCTGGAAAGGAGCACTTGAAATCGCTCCTGGGCACTACTCATCCCTGCAAACCTTCCTCTGCAGGGAGTGCTCTCTGCACCAGCTTCCAGTCTTTTTATGGTCAAGGTAGTTGCAATGTTGCCAAAATGCTGAGATTGCTGAAGCTGCTTTGATGGCCTAAGAAGGTGTCCAAAAGCCTGAAGCAAGGCAGACATGCTCAGTCTCCACCATAAAATTTCCAAATACTTTCTCTGGTGAGGAAAAGCCAACAAGCAAAAAACAAACCACAGCCTCTGTCCTAGACTTTTGCTACCCCATTTTCTGTTAGAACATACCTCTGATGACTGTAACACCCTAAAACTTATAATTATGAAGCCGAATGCATCTTCATCATGGACGGATGGTTGTGGGTAAAGTAACTTCTAAAAGCAAAATGACTAGAGACCTTTCACAACCAGAATCTCTGTCATTTGAAAAGCCAAGAGGATCCAGATCTAAGATCAACAGAATCAAACCTGATCGAGACCATGCTGAAGCCAAAATAGCAAAGACCTGAATTTTCCAGTCATCTGGAAAATCATCTCTTTGTCATATAGGAGAAGAGATTGTGGCTGCCACTGGGGTTAACAAACTCCTCCTAGTTCTCAAAACATTTCTGGTTTAATATAAATGAAATCTTGTGAGAATAATCAGCTATTATTTATAGCACTTCTGACCAAAATCTTGCAGGATGTGCTCACCAGATTTCAATGTCGCTGAAGCACATTAACCACGGTCTAAACCCCAGCCCACATGAAAATATCTCCTCATACCATCTCTGAGTAAAATTAATAGCCTTTACAGCACTCCGTCCTCTTTTGACTGCTCTTTTTGTTCACGTTTCCACTCGTAGAAGTAGAGCTTAATCCTCTCTTTCAGCAGACTGTTTCTGCCTCGTTTTCTGCAGTCATCATTTACCTCACAGTGTGTTGTTGCACGGGAACAGGTCATAGCATCACCACGCCTCGCTGCCTCCTCCAGCAGCGTCCTTGGCCCTGCACTGTACACGAATCCTTGCGTCGCAGTTAATATTAAGCCTTCGGGATGGTGACTAGCCTACAGCTCTGATGGTCTCTCAGGTGCCTTGCCCAGGTTTAGCAAATAATTACTCCTTTAGTGTTTCTGCTTTAGTTGATCCTAAGACTCGAGTTCTTTTCTCCTAGCAGAAAGGCAAATACATATCAAAGTAAAATGCATCTTTTCCATTACAATTTCTAGTTGTGCAATCTTCTGTCGGTTGGTTCCACCTATTTCTGTTTCCTGGGCTCTTTGTAGCTCACATTTCTCTTTAGAGACCTATAGATCTATAGCATGGGAACACCAAATTTATTTCTACACCCCCCTCAGACCACTTTTTGATGGCAGAAGTGTTACACGCAGTCTGGCACACCTTCAGTCTGCAGCACATCTATTCTGTGGATATTAAGGGAGACTTTGCTTTCCAGTCCAGCCAAACCAACACATTTAAATGAGTGAAAGGAAGGGGGGAAAAAAAGGGGAAAAAAAAAAAAAAAAAAGAGTAGTTCTATATCATAATTGCACACTTATAAATAGCATGTTTTCCATGTGTGTCAGATATCAAATAGCTTAATGACAACTGATAACTGGCTGATTTCTGCAATCTGCCATCAGCTGCTATTTTCAAGAGAACACGAGCTATTCCTAATACCGCAGTACAACTCCACTTAGTTGTGTAGGAAGCTTACATTTTTCAACCAGATGGCAGGTATATACTATTTTAACCAAAATCCTGTTTTAAGAACAGTGGTCGATATAATGACAGTGCTTGACAAGCCAAGAGGCATACGAAAGTAGATAACTACATAATACCATTTAGTATTGCCCTTTAAAAAAATAACATACTTATGAACGGCAACAGATGGGCCAGGCAATCAGGCTGCATGACCTCATTTACTGGGGGGGGGGGGGGGGGAAGTGTTTTGTTTGTTTTTTTAATTAAACTTCAGCCTTTATTTCCAAAATATACTTTGTAAAACTTGGATGGGATTTTTCTCATGCATGTATCAAGCCAAAGTCCCTCTGCTCCCTGAGTCAAGCAGGGACAGAGCTGTTCGGCTGCATTACAGTGGGATTAATCCACACAACTGCATTAACACCCAACAGGGGGAGAAAGCCACCTCTAGCATACAGGCTTTTATAGGATACAAATAACCTGTTGTTAAAGATCTCTGTCATTAGAGCAATGTCTACCAATTAGCCAATAAATTATTTACACTGGTGTTTCTGTTGCAGCAGAAGACATTACCCTGTTCTGTTTCACTGCCATTCCCTAAATAGCAATAGCAAACAGTAGCTGTGAAATCCACTTCACATCTCACAGAAGCAAAACAACTCGGCATTTTTCAGAATTGCCTTAGTCTGGACGCGTATTGTCTCCTTTCCCCGCCCCGGTAACAAACACCAGCCCCTTTTTCAGATCTGACCCACTGCAGCCTCGTATTGCTGTCTCCACCACGGGATGTGGTTTGCCCCTCTGTACTTACATTACGCCTGGGGTCCTCTCTTCAGATACAAATGGAGAGTCAAGAGGAGAAGTAGACTCTGGGTGACTGAGCTGCACAAGTGAAACACCCTGGGTGATCACCGCAGCTTCTCCTTCTCTTCCGTGTCAGAGACTTCCCTTGCGTTCAAAGGTAATTTGAGGGGAGAAGATCCGATGTCCTATGAAACACACTGAGCCTTTGGATCCTTTAAAGCCTTACCAAAGCACTTAGGAGTAGCTGTCTATATATTTACTTTTGCCTTTTTTTGGATGTATGCCTATGCAAGAAGGAAGCAAACTCTTTATTTCACACCCATTCACACTGCATTTTTGTCAGGGTGTTGCTAAAGGAAAAAAAAAAAAAAAATCCCAAGCTAGTTCGGCTCCAAATGGCCAACCACACAATCATTTATTTTCCTCTGGTTATACTGACTGGGTTATTTTCCCACACGTTCCTGATGTGGTGAATGACTTGTCTGAGCAAGCAAGATAATGCTTTAGGCAGCAGATTAGAAAATGCAAATGCACAGGGAGTCCAATAGGCACCTCCTGGGCTGCGTCCTCCCCGGCGAGGCTTGGCTTTCCTGGGCTGCGTCCTCCCCGGCGAGGCTTGGCTTTCCTGGGCTGCGTCCCCCCCAGCCAGGCTTGGCTTTCCATCCCCAGCTGAGGCTTTGGGAGGTGCCCCCCTCTCTGACGGCTTACACAGGGGATCTTGAGCATTGAGCAAGGTGCTACAACGTCCCCATGCCCCATGCCCCAACCCTGTGTCCGAAGGCAAACGGTAAGAATGACTTCTGCCAAGGGCTCAGCCCTGCTATTAGTTGTGGTGACAGCTACTACGTCACCAGCCCAGGGCAGGCTGTTTCAGTCAGGACAGAGGTACAGCTTACCAGGGAGAAAGAAGGACAGCCTGGGAGCACCAGGCTCCCTACTCCCATCACTTAGGTGGCAAAAAGGTCAGGGAAAACCAGGGACAGGAGGGGTTGGACTGGTTCTCACACCCCCCACCCCCTCACCCCCTATGGGCAGAATGGCCTCGCTTTCCCCACACCTACCCCAAGATGAGGGCAAAGCAGGTCCTCATCCCTCCTGCCCCCCTCCCCATGGCAGGGAGCACCATGTAGGAGAAACATCCCAGGCTGGTGGGGTCATTGCTTACACTGTCTCCTAAACAAAAAGTCTCTCAGGAACATCTACAGAGTGAGGGAATGATGGCAGGTATTCACCTCTAAGCTCTAAGCGCTGGGTGGTAATGAACTGCAAATTACCAAGAGTGTCCCGGAATAGGTTTCCCAGCTGAGCTGTGCTGTCCTTTTCCCTGGAGGCTTTCAAAGACCTGACTGGATCAAGCCCTGAGCAACCTGATCTGATCTCACAGCTGGCCCTGGCCTGAGCAGGATTTTGATCCAGAGACCTCCTGAGGTTCCTTCCCACCTGACTTTTCCCAGGATCCTCTTCCATTTGACCTTCTCACCCATTTCTGGACTCCTTCTCCCAGGTCACCTGGTGTTTCACCACTACAAACCAACACACTGCTGACCATTTACTACCACAGGCCAGCAAGTTCTCACAAGCCCAGCACCCTCACAAGGATTTTGGGGCCAATTCACTACAAAGACACAACAAGGTACCCTCCTCCAGCCAGGAAGGTCTCTGGACTGAGGTTCTCCTAATGGCCCCCACTGAAGAGCTCCGAACACGTACAGGGTTGGGAGTCAAGAAGTGCAGAGATAGACAAAGTCTCAGCTACAAAGAAGGATTTTTTAGACTTCTCTTTAAGCTTTTACTACTTTCTCTGCAAGCTTTTACTCTCCGTTTACTTTTTTTTTTGCACTGAAAGAAAATCTGTATGGATCTAGCAAGAATAAAGACATCACTTTTTTAGCATTTAGAATAACTGAAAAATTGTGTCACATTACAATCTTAACTGGAATTGGGAATGAATTTTTGCAAGTGGCAATAATGAAACAATGCTGAGAAGGAGCACCCTGACACCTCTTTTCACAGGCTCTTCACTTGAAATTGCAATTATAGCAATCTAGGTATGAAGACAATTCTGACATTAGAAGTTGTAATAAGAGAGAATGCTGTTTTCAGTTTGCGGGGAGATCCTGAATCACAGGTGTGCCTGAACCACAGAGCAGACCCTGGTGGCTGGCAGGATGGGGCTGTCAGCCACACCAGGCAGCCCTCCCCAGGCTGCTGGCTCACGCGTACTCGAGAGCACAGCCGAGACGCCCGGGGCCACATCCCACCGCACAGCAGTGCAGAGCGGCTCGATACCTTCTCCTGGGCAGGAGCAGGGTTAGGGGCGATGGCAAGGCAGGAACAAAAGCCAGTCCTGCTGCAAAGGCATCCTGAGAGCTGCAGCATCTCTCAGCACCAAGTCAAGCCTGGCTTCCTTCCATCTGACTCATGCCCACAGACCGACGCAGCTGGCGCATGGCTGTGCAGGGAGCAAAGCCACGTTTCTCCCCTAAGGGAAAGCTTGATTCATGCTAAAAAGTATACCAGTCTGGATCTGAGGAGAGGTATCTGCACGTTCTCGCTGACACCGAGGTTATTTAGCTCCCTCCCAGTGCCCAACCCAACAGCCTCGGCGGTTTGGGCACATCATGCCCGAGCAGCAGCGGTCCCAACGCGGGGCAGCAGGATCTATGGATGGAGTGATGTACCTCAGACGTTCAAAGTCCCCAGATCCCATTTAAAGTTTCACAGCAGGAGAGGAAAGGGAAAAATAAGAAAAAATAGATTTAAAAAAATACAATAGATATGTTCACAGAAGCCTGAAACACAGACAGCAGCCCTGCTATCCTTGCCGCACCTCGTCTGAAGACAGTATTTTTCCACACTGCAGTCACATTTCCAGCTCCTTCGCAGACCTACCTGGAGGGACCAGATAATTTGCATCTACCTTTTCCCAACATTCCACATATTATTTGCATTTATCGTGAAAGGGTGGAGAATAATAGTGCTTAGTGCAAGAAATAAATGCATTTAAAAAACAAATCAGTCAGCGCTGCCAGTCAGACAGATGCAAAAGTTGACAAAATACAGCCTTTCATTATTTTTTCATTCCAACCAATGCACAAAATACATGAAATATAAAAGAGTGCCTCACATGGATTTTTTCCAGCTGAATGGAGCTTTGACAGTCAAGAACACTGCATTTTTCACATAATAAAATGTGATTTTCCATCAATTGTACCAGTAATGAAAATGTAGCGTACAGCACAATCCCTTGAAAGCCAAGAAGTTGAAGCCAAGGGTGAGGCTGAAAGTTGCAAAACTGGGTTGGTGTTCAATGGGAGGGACAGCCAGAGCAAAACCATCCATCTGGTTCCCATCACAGGGAAGATTGCCTGGGCTAGCTCCTGCCAAAGCCTGTCAGTAGCAATCAGCATGAGAGAGAGCATGAGAAAACACAGCCCAGCTAAGACAACAAACCTAATACTTTTAATACTCTAATCATAACAACAGTACTCAATTTTGTGCTCCATAAAAATATCACGGGAGTCAGATGGGTCCATCCCAGTAGCCTCATTTTATCAGAAAAATTAATGTAACAGGCAACGCAAATGTTATTTTCTTCTGCCACAGTTTATCCATCAGCACCTATTAGAAGCATCTACAGGAGTGAAATATGCCAAGGAAGGATAAGTTGATTAAGCGGGTGCAAAACCTTGCTACCCATTAATATATATTGTCTCCTTTTAGCTACAGCATAATAGATGTTGCATTTAAATCCTGATGCAGCCGCTGTGATCCAAGATCCTGTATTTTATGAAAGCTGGGAGAGATGACCAAACTGCCCGTGTTCTCTTGCCACAGAAGATCAGCACAACCCTTCCCACCTCCCCTACCCTTGCCAGCCAGGTAGAGTAATGCATATCATCCTTTAAGATCTATTTTATCACTCTCTCATTTCAGGCAACCAGGAAAAAAACCCGACAAAACCCAAAACTACATCCAAGTGGTCTACAGCAGTGCCTCCCAGGGCTGCTGCCATGGAGGGTGACGACCCGCAGGGGTATTAGGACCTCACACTGCTGGACACCGCAGGCAGGCGAAAGCAGCACTGCCAGCTGGACTTTTCAGCCACAACTTCCCCCCTGTCCCCTTGGGAATATAATCACACACACCCCTAATTACTGAATAAGAGTGTCTGTTAATTACCTATCCAAAGTAATTAAATCTGACTGGGGTCAAAAGTGATCTGCCAGCAGGGGACAGAGAGAGGCGGCAAGCTCTAATCCTCTGCTATTCTCCAACGCTGCCTCAAGCCTCGAACCGGGCCCCGCAGGAGCTCACTCCCCTCCCCACAGGCAACGCAGGCTCCTCGGTCGGGGCGTTTGCCCAGCTCCCTACGTGCTGCACTCTCCCCCATCGCTTTGACAAGAGCTGCCCCTGCTCCACTCGCTCAATCCCGCTATCCTGGAAGAGTGGCGCATCGGAGCGGGTGAACACTTGGGCATCTCCAGGAGAGCAACCCAAGATCAGCTCTGTGTCACGATGCCCGCCTTGAGCTCCTTGCACCGGAGTAGCAGCGACATCATGACCGACACTTGCATAGCAGCAATCAAAGCTGATGAGTTTCTTTTTAAAGACCTCTCCTCCCTCCAGTCCTCTATACCGGGGGCAGGGGATGGAGATAAGAAATGGGGAAGAAACCTCCTTTGGGAAGAATTACCATGTATCTGCTCGAGGATGACATGGCATCAACTCCCTCAGGACTGTCCCCATGCACATCACTGTCACCTGGCTTGCTTCTCTCAAGCTTCCTCCTTTTGTTAGGCTGTTCCCACGCAGATCTAATAATATCCTGAACAGATGAGTGAATACGAATAACAGCTCTTTCTTCCTCCTTTCAGGAAACTATTTCCCCATTTGTTTCTCTCATCTCCTTGCTGCGGTATTTAGCTCCAAATGTTAATGACCCTTTTAAGAAGGGGAAAGCGTCTTCTAGGAATTACTTGCCCTGGGCTATTCCATGGGCTGCTCAGAAGTGAAATCTCATGGTTTATTCCCTCTTCAGTCGAAGAGGAATGTTCCCAGGACCAAAGGAAAGCACGGCTAGACACAGAGATGCAAAGGGAGGGGAGATTTTCTTTATCTCGTCCTCTCTTGCATGTTTTGCTGTGTCTGCTATCCTAGTGCTTTAGAAAGTAAACATCACTGGGAGATCAGAGCTGAGCCCTAGCCCATTTATTCCAACTTACTGCCAAATAATCAATGGGAAACTTCTCAAAATGTCTTTTTCCCCACCACCACTTTGTGGGACAGGGACATTTACATCTCAGCCCACTACACCGAAGCTAACCCAAGCCTCCAAAGGGCCAGGCAGGCATCAGTGCCACAGCCCGGCGTGGGACCACAGGAGAGGGCCAGGAGGCAGCACCGCTGCAGGAACCTGGCCAGTCTTCGCTTGACGCTGCACACTCACCTGCTGGTTGGCAACAGGCTGCGAGCCAGTTTGACTCCTTCAGGTTGCTCGCTGGATCCCAGGGATCACTCCCCCCATCCCAGGAATGAGGTGTGCAACCATGGGACACAAGTAGTAACCAGCCACAGGGTACTGCATGCCCAAGAGCTGGAGAGCAGGACGAGATGCAGAATGAGGACAGACAGCTCTGTGACAAAGCCACAGGAGCAGCTCTGAAGGAAGAGATATGGTAGAAACAGAAGCTGGCTCCTAAAAAAGGAAAAAGAACAAAAGGCGGCTGTGGAAGAGCAACCCAGCTGCTGAAGACCAAGCAGTTGGGACGGGGGAAGAAGCAACCAGGCTACTGCTGATGGATGAGAGTTCAATTTCTCTCCTAGATCTCTCATCGTAAGAAGCAGATGGAAAAGGGTGTGTCAAAACCCTCAGGAACCAGAGCTAGTAGAAATATATCTTTCTTTTATCCCTTAAAAATCATGGATCAAGAAGGCTTTGCTTCCCTTTCACCATTCTTCTCATCTCAGAAACATTTTTCCTGCTGTTTTTTCCACTCTGTAAACCTTTACTTTAAGATAGCAGAAGATACTGTGTATAAGAAGCCAGCCTGTTGTTTAGACACAGTCATTCAAACCTAAACAATATAAAGAGGGAAAAAAGCAGAGAGGAAGAGACGGGCAGATGGTGGTGAGCTGTGCAGACAGGCGTTGCAGTGTTATTGCAACATGCTGAAGCAGGGTTTGCCAGAACTTCCAACTCCCTGGTTTTCACAAGCTTAAAAATGCAAATACAAAGTCTCAATGGGAGGCTGAAAGTTGGGACCTCAAGTTGCAGCTCAAAACTACGTTCCTAGTGCTGTTGCGCTTGAGATTATAAAAATTATGCATGTATTTTGAAAAAATCTGATTTGGTGTGTCTCTAAACTTAAAAAAAAAAAACTGGGGAGATAAAAAAGGGAAGAACGTTATAAAACGCGCTTTGCTTCAGGTGATCACGTACAATTGTTTTTAAGTGATTATCTGTGTATCATTTTCACAATAGCATTCGCCCAAAATTCAATAAAGCTTCTGAATGTGAAGGAGTACCTCAATACTGTTGGGTTACCCTACATTTGAAAAACAGCTTTGGACAGTTTTTAAATGCATCATGCTTGCTATTATATATACACTATACACACTATCACACTATGCTTAACAGGATAGCGCCCAAGAACTGTAAAAATGTATTCAGGGATAGTCACATTAGGGGGAAAAAAAAAAAAAAAAGCAAACATGTTTCCCTTCCCTTTCACTTGAAATTATGGCAAGCCCCGCTGGGGCAGGCTGCAAGGAGAAAGCAAGCGCCCAGCAACACCCTCCCCGAATGCGCTGAGCGTCCCGGCTCTGCTCCCTGCACCCTCCCCAGAGCTCAGCTGCCATCCTTGCATCTCAAACTGTGTCAGGGCAGCCGAGCTGTGATGAACTATCCTCATTAATGGTGGAGTTCTTTGTTTTGATGAGGTAAATGAATGACTATGTTTGCGCCCTAAATGGACTATAAATCACCAAGGCATTTAGCCACTTAGCTTAGCGCTGTCAAATATACTTTGCAATGGCTAAACACAATCTGTATGATAAATCTACGCAGCTGAAGGTTTCAGACCACCAGTAATTTCTGCCTTAAAATCCTCGCGACTGAGAAGAAAGGTAAGAGAGATGGGGCAAAAAAAGGGAAGAAAATAGAGAATAAAGGAATATAAGTAACAGTGACGTCAAGGGGCACAGATTTCCTGGAGAACATTGGCAAGCAGAAGCAGAATAAAATAATCTAGAGCTAAAAAGGCAGAGGCAATATTTTCAACTTAGACTTTGTGCAATCTCACATTGTGCATCAGAAGGAAGACTGGTGCTGGCAAGAGCGCGGCACAAAGCATGGGATCTACCCAGGCCGAGTGGCAGATCAGATTTGGAAAGGGATCTGCCTCCATCCCCTTGCTGGGGCGGGACACGCACCCATTGCCTCTGGTTTGGCTCAGCCCCACTCATGTGGAGTTTTTTTCCTGGGGTCCCACAACAACAGAGTGCCACACAACCCATCACCTCCCTCTCCCCATCTGCTGAGATTATTTTAACCTTAAACAAACCCCAAAAATCAAAACCAAACAAACAGAAACAAACCCACACAAAAAAAAACAAAACCAAAAAACAAAAAAAAACCAACCCCCCCCAACAAACAGAACAAAAACAACCCCCCCAAAAAACAAACAAAAAACCCCTCCTAGAACCCAAAGAATCCCAGAAAACCCAAAAAATCCCCAAATCTCCAAAAACCAACCAAAAAAAAAAAAAAAACCACCACACCCCAACACCCTTCGAAACCAAAAAAAACCAACTCCACCCACCCCACCTCCAACCAAAAAAAAAAAAAAACCCAAATCAAAAAAACAAAAAAACCACCTCAAAAAACTCATATCTGACTGCGGGGCCCATGGTATCCACACGTCACCCAAGCTGCCGATGCTGGCCCCGGGACCACTGAACACCAGCTGCCTTCCACAGCCTGCGTGCCACCGGCTTGCCAACCTGCTTTCCCCTCCCCACACAGATGATCCAACCCCTGACCACTGGAAGAGGCACCCCAACAACTGGAGGGCCAGCATGCTTGGGTGAGCAGGCTCCAGCCAGCATGGAAGACCTTACCTTATTTTGCCTTGGTTTATCTTAATTTATATCTTACTTCTCTTCCAGGTTCCTGCGACAAAACCCAGATTTGCAACATGATCTCGGTCAAGTCATCCAAGTCTGTCAATGCTCGCCCATCAGTTTGGAAAAGGGGGATACTGGCGAGGCTGAAGGCTGGGATGACTTCAGGGCTGTATTTGCTGCATCACAGATAAGCACCCCGCTCGCCCTCCCCAGTGCTCCCCTGTGGGGACGCAATGAGGCAGGCAGCAGTCGATCGCTTATGGAAACATTTGCTGCAACAGAATTTCCCACTGACACCAAGGTTAGCACAATCACGGTGGAGTCCCTTTTTTACTCCCATTTAGAAGTAGAATACCAAAGAGAGCACAAGCTCAGGCCATGCTGCATTTTGCTCACCTCCGAAGCCCAAATTTACAGGTAATGTCACTAAATAAGGTTGTTGAGGTGGGAAGGGGCCTTGGGAAGTCTCCAGGCTCCTGCTCAAAGCAGGGTCAACCCTGACTTCGCGTGAGGTCGCGCAGGGCTTGGTCCACTTGGGCCCTGAGAACCTCAGAGGACAGAGCTCCTACAGCCCCCCTGGGCAATTAGTCAACACTTAGTTATCCTCATGGGGATTTTCTGTTGTTATTTTTGTGAGAAAATCCCATTTCAGTTTGCAACCCTTGCTGCCCCTTGGAGCCCGGCTCCATCTTTTCATTAACTTCCCCATAGGTAGGGGCAGGCTGCTGTAAGGTCCCCCCCAAAGCCATCTCCTCTCCATGCTGAACAAGCCCCTGTCCCTCAGCTTCCTCCATAGCACGTGCTCCAGGCCCCCGGACCGTCAGGCAACCCAGTAATTTGGCTGCTTTATGTGACGTGCTACTCATATTTTATAGAAACTAACACAAATGCTAAAACACACGTGAAGCCACAGGTCAAAGATCCGACAGTTCTCTTAACAAAACTTACAAACTTTCTTGCTTCTCTAACAAACTTACCAGCTATGCATTTGTCTAAAGGAAAGGCAGACAGTAGTGGTTTAAAAAAGGGGCAAGCCTCCTTCGAGGCAGCAGAGGGAACCTGCTTCCCATTTTTCACACGCCTCACTGTGAAATACACATGGAGATGCTTAACTCCTTGAAAACTTCACGCCTTCCGTATGAGTCACGCTCCAAAACGCTAGCGTGCTTCACACCAAAAGAGTCCTCTGATTCACATACCAAACAGGAGAATAACGATCATTTGATGCAGGTAAATTATTTGGAGCAAGACAGATGTCACAGCAGAAAAATACATGCTGCAGTCCAAGAGGCTGTGCTCAGTGCCCGGCACTTGGGGAAAACTAGAAGAATGATTAGCACCTTTGTATATGTTGATGGGAATGGCAATAATTAAGAATATTACGAGGCCTGAATAAAAACCCCAGGTGAAGGAAGCACAGGAGGCATGTCTGGCCAGCCTGGGAGGTCACTCTGGCAGCAGCCCTCCTCCCCTGCCATGGCCACCAG
>NW_009260268.1:3863321-3869852 GCF_000687185.1 Egretta garzetta | reverse complement strand
CCGCGCTGCCCCCGCCGTCCCACCCCGCGTCCCCTCCCCACACAGATGGTCCAACCCCTGACCACTGGAAGAGGCACCCCAACAACTGGAGGGCCAGCATGCTTGGGTGAGCAGGCTCCAGCCAGCATGGAAGACCTTACCTTATTTTGCCTTGGTTTATCTTAATTTATATCTTACTTCTCTTCCAGGTTCCTGCGACAAAACCCAGATTTGCAACATGATCTCGGTCAAGTCATCCAAGTCTGTCAATGCTCGCCCATCAGTTTGGAAAAGGGGGATACTGGCGAGGCTGAAGGCTGGGATGACTTCAGGGCTGTATTTGCTGCATCACAGATAAGCACCCCGCTCGCCCTCCCCAGTGCTCCCCTGTGGGGACGCAATGAGGCAGGCAGCAGTCGATCGCTTATGGAAACATTTGCTGCAACAGAATTTCCCACTGACACCAAGGTTAGCACAATCACGGTGGAGTCCCTTTTTTACTCCCATTTAGAAGTAGAATACCAAAGAGAGCACAAGCTCAGGCCATGCTGCATTTTGCTCACCTCCGAAGCCCAAATTTACAGGTAATGTCACTAAATAAGGTTGTTGAGGTGGGAAGGGGCCTTGGGAAGTCTCCAGGCTCCTGCTCAAAGCAGGGTCAACCCTGACTTCGCGTGAGGTCGCGCAGGGCTTGGTCCACTTGGGCCCTGAGAACCTCAGAGGACAGAGCTCCTACAGCCCCCCTGGGCAATTAGTCAACACTTAGTTATCCTCATGGGGATTTTCTGTTGTTATTTTTGTGAGAAAATCCCATTTCAGTTTGCAACCCTTGCTGCCCCTTGGAGCCCGGCTCCATCTTTTCATTAACTTCCCCATAGGTAGGGGCAGGCTGCTGTAAGGTCCCCCCCAAAGCCATCTCCTCTCCATGCTGAACAAGCCCCTGTCCCTCAGCTTCCTCCATAGCACGTGCTCCAGGCCCCCGGACCGTCAGGCAACCCAGTAATTTGGCTGCTTTATGTGACGTGCTACTCATATTTTATAGAAACTAACACAAATGCTAAAACACACGTGAAGCCACAGGTCAAAGATCCGACAGTTCTCTTAACAAAACTTACAAACTTTCTTGCTTCTCTAACAAACTTACCAGCTATGCATTTGTCTAAAGGAAAGGCAGACAGTAGTGGTTTAAAAAAGGGGCAAGCCTCCTTCGAGGCAGCAGAGGGAACCTGCTTCCCATTTTTCACACGCCTCACTGTGAAATACACATGGAGATGCTTAACTCCTTGAAAACTTCACGCCTTCCGCTGCTTCCCATTTTTCACACGCCTCACTGTGAAAGCATGGAGATGCTTAACTCCTTGAAAACTTCACACCTTCCATATGAGTCACGCTCCGAAACGCTAGCGTGCTTCACACCAAAAGAGTCCTCTGATTCACGTACCAAACAGGAGAATAACGATCATTTGATGCAGGTAAATTATTTGGAGCAAGACAGATGTCACAGCAGAAAAATACATGCTGCAGTCCAAGAGGCTGTGCTCAGTGCCCGGCACTTGGGGAAAACTAGAAGAATGATTAGCACCTTTGTATATGTTGATGGGAATGGCAATAATTAAGAATATTACGAGGCCTGAATAAAAACCCCAGGTGAAGGAAGCACAGGAGGCATGTCTGGCCAGCCTGGGAGGTCACTCTGGCAGCAGCCCTCTTCCCCTGCTACGGCCACAAGCCACGTCCCTGGGCAGAGCTGGTAAGAAGTGCCAGCCGGAGTGAGTACCCCACCCAAGCCCCACTCATCTGCGTGTTCAGGTGCCCTGGCAAGTCACTGCTGTGTAAGTAGGACGTTCAGCCTCTGTGCAGAAGGACTTCAGCTCACCCGGTGTGCTGACGCTGTCAAGAGCTGCCACCCAAACGTAGGCACAAACACAGCACCCTGGCTCAGGGACACCGAATAAAACTCACAGATCCAACTGCCTTTCTGCAATCCGGGAAGATGACACCAAAACCACCCAGCCAGACTGGTTAGCTGGCTATTCCGCTCCTCTGCATTGGATTCAGGATTTCCAGCTTGCTCCTCAAGCGAGCTGGAAAGGTGAGTTGTCACCATGACAGAGCTGCACCGAGACATGATGAAATCACCGGCAAAGCTCCCGTTGACCTCAGGTAAACTCAACCCCATGCCACAACAGGCTCCAAAGAAGCTTGTCAAAGACAAAAATTAATACCACAACTATTTTGGATGAAAAAAAAAAGAAGTTATTTCTTGTTCTTTTCCCTACGTTTCTGGGGACATCATTTGCAAGCTTACCTTCAACTAGTGGCTAATCACTTTCTTTTTTCCCCATTGGTTATGTTTCAAAGGGAAAAGCATCACACTAATTCAGAACAAGGAGGTATCAGAACAGTAAGCTGCCTGTGCAGACTCTCGGCGAGCTACAAAGCTATTGATCTGGAAGACACACATCTTTCTTCTCTCAGCTGCGATCAATCGCTATTTTTCAAACTAACCAACACAGAAAAAAAATATCTCCATTACCACTCTGCATGCCAAAGCATACTCGAACTGCTCCGACACGTTACGCTGGAATTAAAACAAAGAGTTATTTCTGGTTTGTTTTATTTCCTTGCTAACGTGGCGACTGGTTTAGGATCCTTTGCCGAGAGCAGCTGCCCTTTGCTGGGAGTGAATAAAGTGAAGATCAAAAGCAGTTGTGCCCTGGGCCAGGCCGATGCCCGGGATCAGGCAGAAGCTGCAGGGCTGAGCAGGGCAGCGCACTGTGCCCGGCGCCGACGTGCTGCTTAAAGCATGGACGAGATACTATAGATTCTGTACTAACCAGAAATGAATTAACACTGTCGATACATTCGGGGTGTTGCTTAATGAACAAGACAGGCCTCCCCAGGTTTTAAAGGCCGCTTGTTAGCTACTTTCTGCTTGGCTACCCAGTGGGGTATATAGTGATTAAGTGCTGCGCCTGTTGACAGGCAGGTCACTGCTAAACAGGCGTCAACCACTCACTACCTGTCCATCTCTGTTCCCAAGACCCTTATGGGAGACGTCAGCTAAACATCAAACAAGGCTACAATCAGGGAGCATGCGAGATGGATGCTGATGCTGTGTCCTGGGACTGCAGGGGTGAGCTGCTCCTCCTCCCTCCAGCTCTGGCTCCAGGGGTCTCTGCAGCCCAGTGTCACAGAGGCTGAATGGCAAATACGCCTCGCTGATCCTCTGCTACCCTTGCAGCTCTGCGCATCTCAGGGTGCTTTGGGAAGGAGGGCGCGAGGCACGGATGCCCTGCCAGCCTTGGCGGGAACAAGCAAGAGGTAACGAATTCAGCGTCAAGGGCAGCAGCAGGGCTTGGGTGAGAGCAAAGGTGAGCCTCGCCCTGTGTGCAAGAGGCTACCAAAAGGCTTTGAGAACAACCCACTGCACCATGGCAGGAGAAAGTCTGGACAGGAACGCCACAGGATCACAACAGAGGGACTCCCGCCGGCTCAAGCATGTTCGCAGCACAGGAGACGTCACAGCGCCCTGCTGGAGCCAGGGCCCAGCTACAAAGGGCTGGCAACCAGGGCGCTAATTCATGATGCATCCGTAAACACCTTTATTTTTCTGGAGCTACATCAAGGTCTGGAAGCAGAAAAAACAGTTACTCCAAACCAAAACTTGGCACGGTGGCCCCGCTTGTGATTATTTAAGAGCCAACACATTCCCAGGACAGTTAATAGCACCGTGCTCTGCTTAGAAAGGAGGAGTCCACAGAAACAAAAGTGGAATAAACAGAGAGGCAGCAGCACCACCAAAACACTAAAGTTACAGAGGAGTGCAAAGGGGCCAGGGGTGGAAGACACACAGCTTTTGCAAAGACCACCAAAACACGGGCTTACAGGGCATCACAGGCACGGTTGAGGGGCAGCCGTGAGGCTTCAGATGGAGACTTTGCCCAATCTGGGAAATCACCCTTTCAGAAAAAGGCACACATGTTTGGGATAGAGTCCAAGAAGCAAGCAACAAGAGCCAAAAGACATTCGGAAACATGATCTATAGGTAAAAACTCAGAAGATTAAGAGAAGGTTACAGAGGCAGCAAATACCTCCTGAGAATATACAGTCCTGAGACCAGGTTATTGTACAGAAAAGGATGGTCATCAGTTGTTCTACTGCACAAAGAAAACCAAAACCCTATGCTACACCTAGTAAGTTTTGAGGGTATTCTGAAAAATCTTCCTGACTGTGGAGGAGAGTGAAGGCCTGGCACGGGATTTGTTGACAGGGTTGTGAAATCACCCTCATCAGAGGTTTTGAAGATAAACATCTATCCTTCTTGGGGGCAAGGAGATGGGATCAGAAGATATCTTGAAGTCCCTTCTGGCACTGAATTTCTAAAAGTACTCCAGTTCCACTGGTATGCCCTTCCTTGTCAGTAGGCTCTCATTATAAGCCTTAAAAAAACCCAAACCTAATAATAATTAAAAAAAATTCTTGTCCTTCATTTAGTTCTGTGATGCCAATTCTCATTTTCTCTGTTCTTTTATTATTATTTTATTGAGTCTGTATCAAACCTCAGTGAACAGAACTCCTTGTGTTCATACATATAATGAGCATGGTAGATACAGAAAACATCAGCCCTGCCAGCTTTATAACAAAATACATTGCATTGCCGCATGGCAGCACACCCTTGAGTCTCACACAATACCTGCAGATACGGGCTTATCAAAAATAAAGAGAGAATTTCGCTGAGCAGTGGAAAGAAAGTCAGAGGAGAGCAGTGGACAATTGAAGATTTAAAACAAATATGTAATAGTCAGATCTGTTTCCTGTTTCCAGAGGTAAAGGAATTTCCTGTTTCCAGAACTGGCTATTTAAAGAAAATCCCGACAACGGAGGGTTTGGGGTTGGGTTTAGTTTCTAATAATGCCAAATAAAATAAATTAATAGGACCATGTTCCTGAGCGCATTCTTTGGAGAGGAGTGGCTGCTCGTTTGCGAGCCGTGCAGATCACCACACCGCCGGGCGCTTCGGTGGCCGGGCTCAGCTGCAGCACCCAGCCAGGGAGGAGGAGGAGAAGGAGGAGGAGGAAGGCTTAGCAAGCACCTGCAGCCTCTGCACAAGGGCTCTGCCATCAGCCGCTTCTTTCAGCCCATGCCATAAATACTGAGGTCAATCCAGACTGAGTAGTAGGTACATGGGAACAGCAAAGGGGCCCTACCAGCCAGCTCCAAATCTCAGCTGCTGCAATTACTCGGCAAAATACCCAAAGACTTCTTTTCTCCAAGCATAAAGCTGGATGCTTTTCATTCCAGATGTTTTTACAGATTAGTCAGTCAAGGAGAGAAAAAAAAAAGAAGCCCTAGATTGCTCACTTGTGGAGTATTTCTGTCATGTTGTCATTTTAGTGGTTTTCATCTCCGCTCCAGGGCATTTCAAACAGGTTAAAAGAAAAAAAAAAAGGAAAAAAAAAAAAAAAAGAGAGAAAGGGGGGGATCTCTTCAGTTCACAACAGCTTTAGCGTAACATTTAGCAAGGCACTACAGAGAGAACTGTTTGCTCACTTTCAAAGCAACTGAAAGGTACAGCCCTGCTGATAACTGCAGGAGAGCTCTGACCTCCCCGCTATAAAAAAAAGGTTTGAAATTGGAAGTACACTGTGCATTCTGAAAATTTGAATGTTTCATAAACTTTACATAGCTAGAACTGCTTCTCTCTTATTTTTGTTTTGTTTTTTTTTTTTTTAAAACAAAAAAGTTGTATTTGCAGGTTTTCAGTACTTAAAAGGTGAAATTCTGTCCAGGTCAGTCCCGAGGAAGAAAAAGCTGCATGGCTGTTTGTAGTGTATTGCAGCAAGATTTCATAGTGATTTGCAAAGGAAAACCAAACCGACTGGGTTGCAGAGGGTTTAGCTGGGCTCGGAACTTTCATGCAGGACATCATGAAGGTAGAAGGAAGCTGGTGCTACTTTTGTGATGGGACAGAGCTGGGTGGTGTGACCCCCACCACCCAGCTCAGCTCACACGTGCACAGGCTCACAGCTAGGAACCCTTCCAGGCTGGTAGAAGAAAAAATCCACAATAAGGTATTTCTAGTGATGGAATCAAGGCAGCCTGTGACCAGCCTTCTCCTTCCTACCCTCCAGGGGCCCGCTTCGCTCTTCCATACCTAAACGGACACGGGGCTCTTCGCTGCACAGTCCTAGCCTTCACCTTGATCACAGAGCCTCAAGCAAAAATGTTAGTGCTCTGCAATCGTCTTGCTCTAGAAGCAGAGAACAGAGCCTGAGAAGTTCCATCAGCCGTCATAACACAAGAGTTTCCTGGTGCTCCTCTTACTCCTGACTCCACAGGAAAGCATAGACTTACCCATCGGCCAGTTACACAAAGCACGCTTAAGCACGCACAAATCTGGAGGAGGGGAAGGGAGTTGGCCAGGATTGCCACTAACCACCCTTCAGCTCTCTTCTACCACTCCCGTGATTAAGGGAACCGGAAAGATTTTATAGAATCATAGAAACATAGAATGTTTTGGGTTGGAAGGGACCCCTAGAGGTCATCTAG
>NW_009260268.1:3842640-3862667 GCF_000687185.1 Egretta garzetta | reverse complement strand
ATCCTTTCTTCCCCCAGCCTGTACTGATACTGGGGGTTACCCCGACCCAGGTGCAGGACCTTGCACTTGGCCTTGTTGAACCTCATGAGGTTCACACAGACCCACCTCTCCAGCCTGTCCAGGTCTCTCTGGATGATTTGTTATGGGGAAACATGAGGGATGTCCAAACCCAAACAGGGGACCAGGAGGCAAAGACAAATGGGTAGAGGAGAGGGGCTAACACTTTCTCTAGCTACCACTCCACACGATGCAGGGCTATACACAGTGCTGGTTCAGCAACTGTCACTTTGGATGGGAGCAATACTCAAAAAATGCCGCTTCAGATTTTTGCAACATTGAAATTAAACATTATTTTGTTATTGATATTATCTTGGCTGTGAAATATTTGGGGCATTTGAGTTAATGCACAGACAAGTGTCAAAGGGATTGAAAGACCAGATTTCCTGCCATTTTGCATGGAGAAACAGATGCCGAATGGAAACATGCCTGCTCACCCCAGCTGCCAAAACCCAAACTGCAAAAACCTGGTCCATTTTCCAGGACACTTTTTCCATCTGTTTCCTGGCAGGTAAGGACATCCAGCAGTGGCAGGGAAACAGCAGTGTTTAAGGGTCATGGTGAGAGCACCACCCATGCAACTCGGTGCAAAATGCGTATGCCAGCTCCATTCCCACAGGGGATGCTTTTACCCCATCACACTCCCGGTTTGGTTTTCTGCACACCAGAGAAACCTGTCCTCAGCATGAGCAGTCTGCAAGGAATGGCTTTCCTGTGGCCAGCAACAAGGAGGGCTCGCATGACCATCAGCAAAATGGCTTTGTGGCAACACCAGCTTGCCAAACCTCCCCAGAGGTGGCCCGTCCATGTGATGGTCAACCCAAGCGTCTATGCCGGGCAGCCCCAGACAAGGAAGCTCCTGGGTTGAGGTGAAACCCTCTTTCTAACTTCCTCCACAGCCCAATGGTTTTTCTGGGCTGCACTTTCAGAGAGGGGCAGGCACAACCAGGCTCAGGAGACCCTGGAAGATATGCAATAAATTTTCACAGTGGCATTTGAGTTTCTTTCCACAATTTAAGAGAACTTCTTGCAACCAGGAGCTATCATGGTGCTTGGCTAGAGTTGTAAAGACATTGCATCCATCTGACCACACAGGAGTTGCAAACGCTATTGCATGCAATTCACAGAGACTACGGCATTTGCCATGATGCTGTAGGACTCCCAGCATACAACCATGGCAGCATTCCTGGAATCTCAGGGCCTGAAAAGGCAGTGAGCTTGGGACGCATTCAAACAGCTCCAAACCATTACAGATGCTAAAAGGCAAATTCTCACCTCCTCATTCACTCTCCCCGTAGAGGAATACTGAACCAGCCACATCGAGCCCCTGACAGCATCACGGAGAGCCATGCGAGATGTTTCCTACTGGAGAAGGACCAAAGCTGCCTCCTGCAGAAGTGTCACTCAGAAACAGAGCAGACATTGAAACGAGCCTGCAGAATCATGCCCAAAAGTCAAGATAATACATCACAAGTAGCAGTAAGTTATTCGGTGATCTGAAGCACCAAACCTCCAAGACCTGCAGTCATTCAGGAAGTCTGGAAGAAGGCAAAATTAGCTCTGATTTCAAAAGCAGCAGAACAAGTGCAAGCTTGACAGCAAGCACTCTGCAGCTCCTGACCTTCGGAAAATATTGGAAAAGGTATTAAGCAGGGGGGGGAGGGAAGAAAAGAGAAATTAAAAAAAAAACAGTGCATGCCTAGACTGCCTCTACCCTACCATTTTACAGCTGAGCACTTCCCAACATACATCTCCCATGAGGTGGAGGTGGCTGGCAGGGCCAAGAAAGGAGGGCTCCTGAGGCCAGCAGTAATGACCTAAATGACATGACTAATGAGAGCAGGCATCAGTAAGCCTCGCTTACACACTTGCCATCATCACTGCCAACACCAGCGGGAAGCATCTGCCAAGAAAAATCTGGTCTAGACGACAGCAAGGCATGGAGCTGCCTACCAGCTGGGGATGCAGCAACTGAAGCTTTCAATTCCATTTCTCACTTACTCCACCAGACTCCAACACCTTGCTTCGTTGGGAGAAACATGCAGAGGAACCAGACGTGATTATTTTCTTTTCATCATCAAAATAATAGACAGGAGCAAGTTTGTCCACTTCCTTGGCGTATAAACTGTGTCCCACACAACACAAATGAGGACATCACGGTTAAATTGAGGGCTTGCGGAATGGGAGCTTCTAAGTGTGGGATGCTGCAGGGTTTTTCTCCCTCACCATGTACAACTAATGGCCTGGAACCTGCATATTTCAGGCTTTCTGCACTGCGATTTTATGCTACAGGGACTTCAGTCTGAATTAGTAAAGACAGCTTGCACACCAAGAAAACATTTAACTAATATTTAAAAACAAGTTCTGGGCTTGGGTTTTAAGCATAACTGAGAAAAAAAAAAAATCACTGTGTGTAGGTGCTTGAAAGAGTTATTGCGAGATATTCTAACACCATTCCTGCAAAAACTTTATCATCGTCATGAATTACTTGGTGCACAAATCGTTCTCCAAAGCTAGGTATCTGCAGAACATATGCATTAGCAGCATTTAGATCAAAGTTATTCAGGCCATTCGGATAAACAACCAATTGTTTATCACGTCAAAACCAAGTACAGGGTCACTTTCCCCTTGATCTTTTACAGCTAAGACAATTTCATTTTACATACTTAAATTTTTAAGTCCTGTTGAGATACTATTTACATTTAATAACTTCCATTTCACCTAGAAGCTGTGGAGGACAGTCAGCTGGAAGAGATAACAGCAGTAGGCGACTTACACATGCAGAAAAGAAAATATCATCAGCATCATTTCCACACAACAGGAAAGCAAAACAGCAATGAAACTGGAAAAGGAGAAAAGCGGGGGGAAAAAGCAAATAATATGTCAGGTAGGTCACACTACGCAGGAAAATGGCTAGACTGAAACTAGCTTGCAGACATCAGGAATACTCCGATACTGAGACTTTTTTTCAGACCACATCAATGAACTTGTATTTTACCTACCTAAGAGAGAAATTAGGGCTCTCCATTTCATCTGAAGGACATAACTTTGTTACTGAAAGATACCACTATCAGCATAAACTGGGTAAGCACAATGAAATCAATTAAAAGATGCAAGGCAACAGGACAAAAACAAGGGAGAGAGAGTAAAGATTTCATCAGCTGCTTCTGGATGGCAAAGCACCTTAGGGCTTTTGAAAGTTAGGGGCACTCTGAACTATTTATACTTAATATTCATTTTACCTAACTACGCCCTCATGTTTATATCTACGTGAACTTTCTGGACCACTATCAGCTCCCCAAACTTTTCCTGGAGTAATGTGCAACTCTGCAATCAGATTTCTCCTTGAAGCCATTATAAAAATCACGTGACTTTGAAGATCAGCTCCAAACCCCTCAAAATGACCTCACTGATTGCCTACCACTTTCAGGCCAGGCTGCCTTAAAGTCAGGGGACAGAGGAATCACAAATAACAACAGGTCTTGCGTCTTCAAACTGTCTCCTCCTACATGCAGTTTCTACAGTGAGACCAGCACACACCATATACTCTGTAAATGCAAGGCATAAGCCTTTGCCTATAGGCTTGGTACAGTCAGTGTAACGCTACAGCACAATACAATTCTTTGTACAACCACTCCATATCACATTTTTTTCTAAGCTACTGGTTTATTTACAGGGTTTAAACATTTACTTTTAAATGGAAAGATTTCAAATACACATGTAATATCTAACGTATGCATAAAATCTGCACCCATCCGGATATCACACACTTCACTATCGGCACTCCCGGAGTCACTTTAGCCCGCCTCTGAAATTTCAAAGTCCCTTCCAAAGCAGATTCCTCCCTTGTTAACTTTAATCCTGTAAAAAGCGGTAGAGACGTGCTACCCGCGCTCACAGAGAATGTCTTAGGACCCCGGATCTGAAGGCTCATTCATCAGCCATTCATTAGGGAAAGCAAAATTACTATTCCCAGTGCTCTCGTACCACTCAGGGAATTAGGGACTCCAATATGCCTTGACCCAAGCCCACAAAGCAACTTCTCGGCACTGACGGACGTGGATTTCACCACATCCCTATGACAACAGTTTACATGGATTAGCTGGTTTGACTCACTTCTGCTCTTTTGAAATACTAATACAGCTTCAAATTACCTAGGAAGCAGCAACGCATTCAGGCTCCTTGGTCAGAAGAGGAAAATTTTGCTTTGTTCGGGTTTGAAGCATGCTTTCTCCCCCGTAGGTTTTCACGCCCTTCTCATCACCCTCACCTTTTGAAGTGGCCAGCTGGCTAACATCGGGTGTATTTGCCAGCACTGTAGGTCACAGCCCAGCTGGGCAGGCTGGCACCACTGCCCGGCTGCTGCCCAGACAGACGTGGGAAGCCCAGGTTTCCCAATCACGGGTGTTCCCAATGCACGGTCAGACGAATCGAGTACAAGCAATAGGCCCAATAATTAAATAGCAAGCTCATATTCGGTGCTTTTCATCCATATGCTCCAAACATATTAAAAGAGAAGAAGCGTATTATTCTTGCTGTTTGCAGTACAGGGAAACTGAGGCATGGAGGGATGAATTTCCCCACTAGGTTCACATAGTGGGTTGAAACAAAGCTTGGGAGGGGACCTGTTAGCACAAGTTTGAACCTAAATAGCAAAGAAAATGAAGTTATTATCTGCATTCCATCGACTGCCGTACCATATGGTTAGACGTGGGCATAAGTCCAAGCTAAGCACCCAAATGACTCCTTCAGCTCTAATGCAACAAACAAAACCCAAAACTCGCATCCTCATGTTAATCAGAGTAATCCTTTAAGCTTTGCCTGCGTTTCTGCTGACACTATGTTATGAGGATCTATGCTGAAAATTTAACCAAGGGTAAGCCCAGCAGATAAGCACAGTCTCTAACACTACATATACCTGATCCCGTCTTCCCAAACCTCTCAGCTTCCGAGGGGATCTTTTTTTGTTTTGTTTTGTTTTTGTTTTTATATGACTACAGGCTCTTTCCATTCCTGGTAAGATGGTATTTTAAAGTATGCTTTAACAAAGCTCTTGCTAAGAGCACCTTGGTTCCTGACTACATCTCCAGCACGTGTCAGGAAGATACTGCACACACTAATGACTCTCTAGCAAAATCAGAGATTCTGAGATTTAATACCTCAGTGTCTGCAATACAAGAACTAGCAAGTCTTTCGTTGTTAAATATTGTACAGCTTACCAAATAGGAGAAAAAAATATATGAAAGCCAGCTATAAACTGTCTTCATTTCCTTTGCAAACTGCTTTGTTCTGCTGCCCCGCTGCTTGAAGTAGATGACCTCGTGTACACCAAACTCTCGTGGAATGGGGAAAATGAACCAGGGGGTGAAGGACAGGAGAGGGGAACCTTCACCTGGGCGCAGGCTGGATATATAGAGATCTTTTGTATGTTTAAAATGACACTTCCCTGGGTTTCTGCTCTCAAATCCAGGATCAACTCATTCCAGATTGCAAACCCTGCCCTTGGAGACCTGCCAGAGGGCCGACAAGGAGAAGCAGGGAGAAAGCAGAGGGTGGTACCACGACTGCTCCAATGACTCTGAAATCAGACAGGCACGTCCAAGCCAGAGCGAATGCAGCAACGCTGCTTCATGCAACACATCCAGGGGCTTTTCCTCCTCTGTATTTTAACAGTTCAAGCATTTAACCCAAGAAACAGCGGCGAGCAAGCCTGTTCAGACAGAGCAAAACTGAAAGCCAGTCAGGTCAACCTGTTCACTGTGCATTTAGCAGGGGGAAAAAGCAGGTACGTTGACAAAAGGCTGTTTCTCCAAGACAGCCTGCTTTCTTTTTATGCCCTCCATAATTTCACAGACATCCCTGCAATTAATTTCCAAAGTGCCTTTTTTTTTTTTTTCCAAAGGTCAGTATAAGAATTTAACCCCACTGACAGGCAATGTCACACTAGGGATGAGTTCACCAGAGCTGTTAATAAAGATTTCAGTAACAAAGAGAGTGCTGTACACGTGCCAGGACAGACTGAAACGTGAAAGCACCCTTTCCCATCAGAGTACCTGCCTGCCTTAGACCACAGGAGAACTAAGGGAACAACAAAAATGGAGCGGTTATTGCGAGGCTGGGTGTTGACAGGGGGCGGGGGATGCTGAGGAAAAAGAGATCTCCACGTAAAGATTATGGAAGCGTTCAGAGAAGGCAACCACCAAGGGCATTTCAATACGGCAAAAGTAATACCTAGCCAACCCAGAGAGATGCCCAACCCAGAGAGATGCCCAACCCAGAGAGATGCTGCAGACACACATGAGCGAGTCCTTCCTTGCCAGCTGGATGGGGACAGGTAATGTGGGGGATGATACCTGGCTCAGCAGACAGGAAGAAAATTAGGCAGAGCCCAGAGCAGCTGAAGGAGGCGTGCCAAGAGGCAGCAACAGCAAAGATCCAGCACAGGTGATCCGATGGTTGCACCGGCTAAAGAGACCTGGGGGAATAGGGATGCCGTTTATGTACGCATGTGTGCGTGCGTGCCTGTGTCAGGTAAGGCAGCAGGAAGGAGGTCTCAGCGATGACAGCAAGAGGTAATTACAGCCTGCAAAGGTCTGAGCTCATAAAGACCAAATTAGATTTCCTCGAAAGTTTGTAACCGAAGATTGTGCACGTAGTCTGGATGCATGGTATGAGCAAGAGGCAGAGACTGAAGAACTACTCACTATGTGCCCAGATGGGATGGACTGGCAAAAACTGTGAAGGAATTAAGAAGGGGTGTTTGGAAGAGCAGGGACAGAGATGGTTCATACCACCAGTTAGCTACACAGAGAGGAACGTCACAAGAAAGGCAACAAAAGGCTAAATGGAAAGAGATGAATGAGGGAGAAAAGGTGAGCAACATGGAAATGGTAGCTGAGATCCTGGAGCTGGCTGGCGTACAGCAAGCAAGAGGCCTGACTAATAACGAAGCCAACAGGAATGTGTAGGACAGCCCAGAAATGGGGCAATGAGAACTGAACCAAAGAGATGCTGGCAGGACAGCCAGAGAGGTCAAAGAAGATCAGGGGATATGAGGAGAGTCGAAAGCAAAGCAGCCAAACGTGGATGGTGAAAGGTACTGACTTGACCAAGAAAGGGTCTGGAGACAGAAAAGATGTGACAGTAAATCAGAGTTCAGGGAGAAAAGTTTCCTTATGCCCAGGAGAAAGAATATAGGGAAGACAGAAGAAACCCCCCAAACTTTTATATAGAGTTAATACCAGAACCCCAAACAGAGGTAGCCCATAGGCAGAAGTCAGGAGTTTAGATAGGTGTTTTGCCTTCCGCTTGACCCCAAAATACTTCAAACTAAACACATACATTATGCAGGGTACCTTTAAACTCCACTCGCCTTCCCACCTCTCACAGAGGAAAACCAAAGCCTGCCAAGATCCCTGTTACTTCATTATTTCATTTCTCGTTGCACCACGAGGCTGAACCAGCACAGCAATGAGACCGAGAAAGATCCGCGTTTCTTTCTGCACACCACAAAGGGCACAGTCCAGCCAGAACAACAACAACAGTTGTTTCCTACAATTATTACCACATTTCACACCCTTTCCTCTGGGTTATGAGAAGCAGCACCCCTTGTTCAACAACACCTACAGCCAGTTTCCTTCCTCACCAGAGACCTGCAGATGTTCGGTGTCTTTCTGGGTTTGTTGCTACTGTCCCAGCTCCCTGGATTTCATTTTGTACCAGAAACAACTCGGTCCACACTTTCATTTGAAGAAAACAACTCACTTGGCACTTGTTAAAATAATTTGCAGAAGCACTTCAAAAATCTCATTTACACCATTATTGCCCCGTTCCGAGGTAAACTTTGGTTCTTCTCTAAATCGTTACTAATTTTTGGCAGAAGGCCGCATCTTGCCCATCACGAGTCATCACAAGGTTGGTTTTTTTTCCTGTGAAGCAAAGGGCATCGTTTTCCTGCACAACTTTGGCACGGAAGGTTTTGGTTTAGCTTCCTCATCACTTCAGGATGCTACATTTACCTCTCCCTTGATGACACTACCAGCTAACTCTCAAAAGGATGGCCATTTTACTCCTACAAATAAATATCCATCATTTCAAATGCACTAATTTAGACAGAAAGGATTTCCCAACCTCTTAATGTGATTTTGTGCTTGCTTAACATCCTCTGTCCATAGATCTTCCGGGGCTGTATAAACAAGGAGCCAGAGAGCACCAGCCATTTTCAAGAGCTCTCCATCAATGTCCCCGTCAAATTCACTCCAAGGGAAAGCCATAATAATAGAAGGACATGCAACAAAGATTTCAACTTTATTTTCACTCCATAGATGAAAGAGATTGAAACAAAGACATGGTTCATTTCTCCAAGGCCTGAAGAGCTCACAAGAAAAGCTTTGGATTGTGTGGGATCCTAAAACAAAAATACTTTGAACCAAACAGTGGTAGTTTGCAGGTCACATTCAAACTCCACGCACCTTCTCACCTCTCTGTAGGGGAAAATAAATAGTTTTATAGGAGGAAAATGCTTTATCTCAGTTAGCTAGAAACACCCCATACATTGACAGGGGTGATTTGAGGAGAGCTGTGCAGCAGTCTGCACCAAGTGGCAAAAAACCTTTTCAAATAACAATGTAAATTGGATGTTCAGGGATCAGAAATCTCCTTTTTCAGTATAAAGGCAGTCCAATAGCTAGAAGACACTTCCCATCCACAGGCCCAAACACATCCCACCTTGGATCCAGCTCCAGCTTCCTGACCCACCTCCTCTCGCTCCCTTCAAGGTAACACGCTTTTAATTATAACTGAGATAAAATAGCTAAACGGCCACTAGCAGGCTAATAATGACAACACACCTACGTGCCTAATTTCAGAAGATTACATCAAGCATTCCTTGTCGAGCTGAAACTGCTCACCCGACTGCAGGGGGTAAGACAGCAGCAAGCTCAGCTCTTAACCAGAAGTTGTGTATTTGCAGGAGAGAAAAAGCAGGAGGAGGAAGGTCATGTATCACCTTTAAACGAGGTCAGGGGAGCAAAATATGGCTATTTCTTAGCCTTCTTTACCTGTCAGATAGGTTTAAAACACAGCCCAGCTTGACAGCAGCACTTAAGCATCCTGCATTCTTCACCAGGATAATTATGCCCATAATAGCTGAACGTCTGCTCTGCGTCAAAGGGGTTTACCTTTTGTAACGTAAACTCAAGAAATGGTTTAGAGCAAAATGAGTTTGGTTTTACCAGTCGGCCGGCAAGATGCACGTATCTTCTCTTCCACAAGGCAACTAAGCTGGACAAAGGCAGAAACAAGGGAGAGGGTAAAAGCAGTACGTTTATATACACTGGTGCAAGTGAAGATTCGCTTTGCTAGACTGCTACCCAGTAATAAAAATCTCACCCAAAGCAAACATGAAGACCCTGTTTTATAAAGCTCTGCCTCTATTTCAGAAGTGGAGGGTGTGTGCCCATAAAGCCAACAGAATGGTGCAGGGATAAAACCTCCAAAAGATGCAGAAGTACTTGGCAGAGCAACCCTACGCGGCGGCAAGGAAAGGCACTGGATTCCATGCTAATAGATCTTACTCCAGCTGAGCTTTTTAATGGGGAAGAATAGCTTGGAGGGAAAGGAGCTCACTGATACACTGGGAACCCAAAATCCAGTGACAAAACCCAGCTCCTCAAGAAGCCACTCCTTGCCTACTCTGTTCAAGTTTTGACCATTAAATACTCCCTATTCAAAATTACATTAAACGTACAAATTATTTCTAAACCTTCAAGGCAGATGGTCTTTTCGACATACTGCTTACACGAAGGCCAAAGCACTGAAACCTCAGCCACATCAGGGCATACGGTCACTGCCACAGCACAATATACACAGATACATGTACAAAACCCAGACAGTGATTTACATCGGCTTTCCTCTCCGAATGAATCTATATCCCAACTGTTTTTTTAATTTTTACTATTTATGTCCAATTCCTTCCTTTTAATTCTCTCTTCCCTCTCTTCTCCATAGTACTGAGCTGACACTAGGCACGTCCCATACAGAGATGCTGTCTCTCTGCCACTGATCTGGCTGGCTGGGCCAGCTGGATCACACAAAGGACTAAGCTCTGACATTATGCTATGCTTCCGAAAGTTTTAGTTTTCTTAAGCTCAAAGGCCTGATTCCCTTGCATGCAATTACAGCATATATTGTCCTTCATATACAATCCTACTTTGCTTTTGCAGATATCAGTGCAGTAAACGCTCTGCCAAAAAAATCTGGTTTTGTGCATAGTCCAGCAAGGCTGAAGCGTAAGGGAGCAGTTATCCCAAAGCACCCCCTTTGACATAAAAGCCTTCTCCTAGGATGCGGCATTTCACAAGGCACGTTGCCACCGTAGGAAGCGGCCTGGCTGGTGCAAGAAAAGAAACAAGGGCGTGATTTTGAGAATAACACTCAATGACGCTGAAGCCACCACAGCAAGGAAAAGCTATTGCAAAGGACTAATTATTCAAAAATTTCTTCCTCCTCCTCAGCCTGCCACACCAACATCAGCGTGCCTTGCTCCTAACAGCGTCATCAGCCTGTCTTGCACGCAAGCACACCAGCCACGGGCGCAGCCCCTAACACACTCGGCTTCCCCTCAGTACCCCGACAAATTGCCAACACCCCACGAGGGCCGGACCTTAGGCCCTGGACTGCAGGAGTGAGCCCTTCCTCCATCCCCACCGCTCCTGGCATTTTTGCCATATTAAGGACACGCATGGCCCAGCTGCTTGGTTTCTTTAGGACGAGCAAAGCAAAGCAATTCTTGGGGACAGCCCATAACAGCTCGTGTCAACGCAAGGTCAGTCGCAGGAGCGTGCTATGGTATAAGAAAGGCCTCTCTCTCAAGCGAGTGTCTTGCTTCTTGGTGTTCCCTACGTTACTTACAGAGGGCCTATCTCCTGCTGTCCTTCCTACTACCTGTTACGTACAGTCCAATACAAACCAAAATTGGGAAATCAATTGTCATTGGCTGACACAACCTTAAGGATCGATACCAACGGAAAGAAAGCCCACTACAACTGTCTCATGCTATGTTATTTGCCATGCTGAATTATTCCACCAGGAACATTAAAAATAAATAAATAAATAAACCAAAACCAAACCAAAAAACCCCTAAGCAACAATCAGAAATGAGCAAAAAATCCTAAATGAGGCCCTGTGTAAGAACCTATGTTCCACAAGAGTTCATCGGGTATATTGTTACTTCTCAAATAGTTTCACATTGCACAGGTAGCACTAAATTCTTTTTTTTCTTTTATTGGAGGTATTAGTAGAGTATGTTATCTTTGTTCTGCTGGTGCTATTCAAAAGAGGCGACAAAAGAATTCTCCCCACCTCTCTAGATTACATGTTATCCCAAATGTTTGTACTTTACGGTCACGCTATGGAAAATATTCACATGAGTAATCACACCGAAGTCATTGTAACTACCCCTGTGAAGAAACATTTAATCTCCTCTTCAAGCATTTTCAGAGGTCGGGACCCGAAAGCCACTAACGTGCTGTACCCAGTTCCAAGCTCAGCATTTTTAAGTAAAACAGTCCTTTTTTAAATTAACACGGTAGTAAATGTCTCCTTTTGTAGTGAGCCCCTGACACCAAGAACCCTTGGCTTCATGTAGGTCTTTGCAACTCTATAATAAGCTCTTGGGAGGTCCCCGGGTTCTTCTTTCAGTGATGGGGGCAAATACCACAGACTCACTTTTCTGGTCCTTGAAACAAATTGTCAGATGAAGAAAAAGATGTGTCTGTAAAAGTAGAAGGAAGATCGTACAATAGGCAGCATACCAGTGCACTGACCCCCTTCAACCCACGATGGGGAATTCAAACGCAGCATTTCCAGGCTGGGATTTTCCACTCAATGCGCCCCGTGCTTTGGCTTTCAGCGAGAAGGGTTCCCTGTCTCCAGTGCCTACTGCCCACCTTCTCAGCCAAGTCAAACCATGGAAGACAAACCCTCATGGCTCTGAGACCACAGGCCCTTGGGACTTGGTGACCACCAGCGCTACACAGAGCAGAAAATGGAGCATCTCCACACGTGACTCCTCCTGTGAACTCTTCTGGAAGCCACCTGTGGCTACAGAAACTGGCTCCATGTTAGTCACGGGGGGAGCAAAGCAAGGTCTGGCAGCACACAAAGAAGTTCTTTTGTATGCCAGATTTTTCTTCTATGAACGTATCTATTTACTTTTGAACAGAAAAATTTTCACATTTGGGGGGAGAGTTGTTTAGTTGGGGTTTTTTTTGTGGGTTTTGCTGTTGTTGGGGTTTTTTTTACGAGAAATCTTTCATATAAGATATGAAGAATGCTAGAAGTTTAAAACATGACTTTCTCATTGCTTTATTACGTTTTCTGAAAAAGTAGCTCTTCTCTTTGTTTCAAGCTTACTTCCTAATAATTCAATTTCATGCTTCCAAATCCTTGCGTCAGAAAAGACAGAAAAACATCATTGCTCTACTCATTTTCTCCACAGGACTCATAATTCAATCACAGCTTCTGCAATATAGCTGCTCCATGCTTTGCAGCACTCTTGTTACCTTTTCTTGCATCTTTTCTAGTTCTCTGGCTTTTTTCATACTTTGGTTTTGGGTTTGGTTTTTTTTCAGTGGGCTTTTCCAACTCAGGGAAACAAACTTCAGACAGTATTCAACATACCTATGCACCACAGTGGTTACACATTGGTATCCTACCATCTTCAGGTTTATCTTCTATTTCTCAAACCGTAAGTTTACAGAAGGAAAAAAAAATAATACATTAAGTTCAAAATAAACTGGCAAACCAGTATAAGTTTAAAAAAAAATCAAAGAGGAAGCCTAAGTTCCTGCCTTAGTTTCTGCAATTTTTTATTTACTTTTCTTGTGATCAACTTGAGCATGTTTCGCAAATGTTTTCCTATTCTTTAGACTGAAGTACCCGAGTACTTGGGCTGCTGCCTAAAGAACCTTTAGTCCAGTTGTCTTCTCAGCCAGAATAAATACGAAAAAACTCCTCCAATGGAAAGGCAGTGATAAAAAAAAACCAAAACCCAAACGAAGCTTTAGTTAGGAAGGTAATGCACACCCTTGCATTTCAATATACCTAACAACATGTTCTTAAAAGGAACAAAGACATTTTAATTGTGTTTGTTGTGCATCTGCATTCTCAGCATTGTCCAGTCATCAGCATGAACTCCCAGTCAAGAGTGCCAGTGTGGGATGCCCAAGGCCACCACCACAAACACCGGCTGACACCCCAACACACACATGGGACAGGGAAGGAAAACAGTCATCATTTAAGTGAGTGGCAAATAGACTGAGAGAAGGAAATACAACCGGCACCAAAAATAACCCTTTTAACACATCACCTGTATTTTTCCCCTCCCTGTTTATAACGTACAGTAATAAATTTCAGAAACTTCCAAAGAAACAGGACGATGCTTTTACTTCCAAGGAGTCAGGAGCCAAGAGTGTGAGATAGCTTGCCCAGACACTGCCAGCTAGTCAGAAAGACAAAAAAAAAAAGCTTTAGTGACTTGATCAAAGAATAGACTCCTATCTAATAAAGCCAAAAAATAGACTTCTATCTAATAAAGTCAGGCATGCCCTTACCAATGTATTAGTCAGACAGACAGCTCTGGATTCTACATTTAGAAAATCTTGTATATAATTGCCTGGGCTTGCAAATGCCACCATATCGTATTTCTAGCGATGCTTTGGGCAGCATATTTTGTAGGAGTTATACCATCAGAAAAGATATATAATCTCATTTAACTGGCAGTAAAACTTTGCTTACACGCGCACACTGCTGAACTGCTTAAATGTAAAGCAGAATAACCGGAACACATGCACAGAGAATTGCTTCATTTTATCCCACCGTATCTTCCACAATTCACCTGAAACCAGCCATTTACAGCACTACAAAGCAAGGTATGATTTGCCCAGAAGATAATAGAAAAATATATTTGCTCTTGCCAGCACCCAAATAAGATGAATATTGAACTTTACCAGCAGCCTTCATAGTTAGCCTAGAATAACATTAAAAAGTGTGACTTTTACTTTTAAAAAGTGTGACTTCACCCTTTACCAAGTCCAGGATGAGTTTGGTGCCAGTGCTTACAGAACATTTTTACCCAACTGCCATTATTCATCTTATCTTCACCGCCACGAGGAGAGCTGTAAATTGTTTCTGAAAGAGCACTCTCATTTCTGGGGACTGAGAAAGTATTTCCTGGCTGGGCCCTCAGAGGCTGATCTCTTAATAATTCAATGGCAAAACATATTTTCTTGGGCGAGAAGAAACGGATATTAAAAGAATGAACGAGACAAATTGCAAAGTCTACGTTTTCACATATTCTGTCTCTCCCTGAGCTTGAGGCATCTCTATTTCTCATTCCACTAGAAACACAACCAAACTCCTACTGTCACTGGAACATTCCCACTGATGCAAATTAAAGTCGGCTCTTTTAGGTAAAACAGGATGGGAAGCTCTATAGTTACCAAGCTTGCCTCCTCCAGCAACCCCCCCCAGGGTTTTGGTAACAGCTCCTAAGAGCACCAGGGTCATCCATCCAGGTGGCTTCTTCCTTTAACTAGTCCCTTTCCAGACCTGCTGTGGTGTAGTCCCCCAAATCTGCTGACCAGCCACACTGGACACAACCAGCCTAACCCTGCACCAGGAGCAGATTAACAGATCTGTTGTACTAGGAACTGTAGTAAGATGGGCCAGAAAGCTCGCAAACTTTGTGTGTTTTCTGTGGGTTTAGTGACATCACAGTCTATGCAAAAATACATAACTAGGCTTTCTTGGGTCTTTTAATCATTTATTCAGAAGATGAATTCTCTGCGAGTCAACGAAGCACGTATTTTCATAGCCCTGAGGTTATCAATCAGGCTGCAGAAACACCGAAATTAAAGCATGAATGGTCAATGTCTCCTCCCCCCCTCATTCAAGGCCCAACTTCAAGGCCCACAGCTTCTGTTAAGTGCTTTCTGCCAAAAGGCTGAGATAAGAATGAAAGGAAGGAGATAAGAAGGAAATGCTAACTAACAAGAGCAGTTTGTTAGTCTAAAGCCAGACTGAAAACATGATTTAATGAGCTGATTAAAAAGACTGTGGTTGCTCAAGGAGCAGGTCAACTGCAGGCAGAAAAATAACAAAAGAAGTGGAAAAATGAGGTTACAAGAGAAAGAAAGGGCACTTGGTTAATTTGTTTTCTGTTACTTCCATGCATCAAGTCATTGCAACCTAATTTCTCAGCATGTAAAATTACGGAAAGGTCAGGCTTACTGGCCATTTCAAAAGGTCTACCACAGTTACTTAAAGCAGCTATTGCTGGGTTTCTGGCAAAAAAATTTAAACCACGGAAGAAGTGGCTGGCAGAAAATAAATCTTTCCCAAGAGCAAGCGGCACTGTAAGAAGAGATCCTCTTATAAAAAGCTGCTGGCAACTATGGCTCTGTCAATCACCTTAAGCATCTGTCAAAACAGAAGAATACGGCTGAGGCAGGCCAACACTTTGTGGAGGTTTTTTTGTGCTTTTTTGTTTTGATTTGTTTTTTAAAGAACGAGCACATTGCAACTGAAGGCATCAGCTGCCTAACCATGTTCATAGCCGCGTGTTCAAGAAGGTATCCCATATGTGACCAAAAAAAGACAGTGTCCAAACAGCGCAGGTGGAAGAGCCAGCCAGCCGGCACTGCATGCTCCCGGGTCTTCCCATTACGCAGAGCAACTGGAGGCAGGAGGACCAGGGGAACCTGTTATGCAGGAGCCACAGTTACAAAAGGACCCATCCACAGCAAAACTTGTAGGAAATGTGGAAATCGTCCATGAGATCCACCAGAGCTGCTGTTAGTTGCCTCTGTCTTCAATGCAGCATTATGGGTTAGACGATGGGAGCAACCTGGCCCAATGTCATGGCTGTGAGCAGGAGGTTAGACCAGAGACGTCTGGAGGTCCCTTGCCACCCAAATTACCTTATGATCCCACACACACCTGTTTGCAGACTATAACGCAGAGAAGGTAAGGCTGCAGGTTCACAGCAATTTATCCCAATCTCTCTTTTCCTCCCCCCTCCCCCCAGGTTAGGCTTTTGCCTTCGGGCTGGCTCACTGTGGGCTCCTGTGTCAGAGCAAAAGGGAGAGCAAAGGCTGAGAGACCTTCATGGTGCTGACCCACACCAGCTCAAACCACTGTGGCAGTGCAGATACAGAGGGAAGTTTGGTTCCTGCTAAAAATGATAAGGAGGGACTATACTCCTGTAGCCAAGCATCTGAAAATGGACCTGCACCTTCCTCAGCAAAGAGGAAGCAGAGATAAAAAAAGGCAAATTAGGGACAACACTGGTAAAGATTGACTTAAGCACTTTCCATACCTACCCTATTAGGTCCCAGCAGATGGTTTCTCAACCCTGTTGTTCCCAGGGTGTTCGGCACCATTCCTTGCCTTAACCATCTCATGTTTTTAAGGGTCAAAAACATGCCATTTACAAAATGCTTCAAAGCAAAACAGCACCATATCCATTCTAAGAGTCAACTTTTGATGGCTGAGCCCCAGCTAGCACCAAATGCAGCCAATGACATTTCTGGAGCCATTGGGAGGGACAAGATGTCTCCGAGGAAGGTGGAGACTGTAGAAGCAGCTAGAGCAGAGCGAACAGAAGAACAACTATGCCACAAGCAATGGGGTGGCAGGTAGGCTGTGAAGGGACAGGCTGTTATCAATGCTTCATCAGGCTGGTGTGATGCTGGCACAAAGCCACCCGTGGAGAGGAAGACAAGAGCTTGCATGCTGGCGCAAGCTTTTAAGCAGAGAGATAGCATTGAGAAAAGGTCAGTTACAGATAAAGGTGAAAGCCAAACTTGTTAAGCTCACAGAAAAAGAAATTCAAAAGGCAGGAAGTGAAAAGCCCTGAGGAATTCACTGCAACAGCTCAGTTTGTAAAGGAGGGTTACAGTATCCCAACGCTGCAGTGTAGTCTAGGTAAACCTGAGCTAGCTTTAATCTAGGGACTTCAGTCACTTATTGCAGCAGCTCATTGCAGGCTGCCTGAGCAGCAAGGGGAGTCAGCCACTGCTGAAAGCCGTAATCATTGCTGGAGGTGGAAGAATGCAAACCATACCCGAGCTGGCTAGCTCAAAACTAGCTCAGATACATTTATGTTCTGCTGCAACACATGCAGGAAAAAATCAAGGATCCGAACAATGAAACAAAGCTTGGTCATCTTGCAAAAGCACCGAGACCTTGGTTTCAGGAAGGGAAAAGAAAACCCCACGAGATGCCACTTCCCTTTCCACCCTCACTTTTCCATTCCAGGATGGGAGCAGGTCACTTCCCCAGATATACTTCTGTGCCTTGCCACAGAGTAGAGAACCTGGCAAACATGCTTCAGTAGAAGATGCAGCATTGACTTGAGGTGCAAATCTCATCTTTTCTTACCAGAATTAGTAAAGAACAAGCCTGCGAGAAGTCATATACAATATTAAAACCTACAGGTAACCTCATGCAACGATCATTACCTTGCAGTTTAGCGAAAGAAACACCATATAAACCACCACAACCTCCAGTTTCCTTCTGCAACACCCTATGCAATCACTGCTGGTGCTTTCATGGCGTGTACCGAGAGTGCAAGACCACAGACTGGGACAGTACGACATGCCTCCTCTTATGTCTCCTGACCCAACAGGCCCTGCACACATTTTCTGAGTGAACAACCAGCGCAAATAAAGTAAGCCATTTAGGAAGTATCACGTGTTTATGGCTCCGGGTTCAAGCCAAACACTAAGTATCTGTGACTGCAAACTCACCATAGTCCTACTAAAGCTTTCAAAAGACTTATGCATGCAACTCATTCATGAAGCAGGCTGAGGGGTGCCACAACAAGTAATTACTACAGCCCAAGCGGTGAGAAAACAGGTAAAACAAATCCAGGCAAGTTTTGAGCAAGAATTCTTTGCCCAGTTGCCTATATACAGATTATGTCTCATTCACAAGTAACCTTGTATGTGAGTGTAATTACCTAGGGGTTTGCACCATGAGAGCACCTACAGACTTCAGCCCCAGGTCAGCATGGCACCGTCCAGAGCAACATCGAGCTGACAGAGCCACCCAGTTCTCTGCCCCGAAGCACTTGTGCTGTCCAATGCAAGACAAGGAGCAGTGTTTGGACCATGCTTTCCAGCAGGCAGCCCTCGAAGGGCCAGCCATCACTGTACACGGCTAGGCGGGCTGCTCCACAAGTTACCACTGCAGGTGTCTTCGAAGCAGGGAGAAGAAGGGGAAAAGGTGCAGAGCAAGCGCTGAGATTCAGGGTAGCTGCGATTGGCAGCTATGAGAAGGGAAGGTTCGATGAAGTCTGCAGCACAAGCTTCGGCCGCACATGTACCTGCTTGCTCAGGTGTTAAATGCTGGGCTCGGAGAGGTCAGTGGTTTTCAACTTGGGGTCTGCATAAGCCCAGATGATCTGTGAACTCCTTTCCAAAAGGTCTACAGAAAGGTAAAAATGAAAGTCAACACTTACATTTGCTGGTTTTCCACTGGAAAGTCAGCAACCTGTAAACTAAAGAAAGCTGAGGACTGTTACGCTGGCAGGTTACTACACACTGGGACAGGAGGCAATGTAAATTATTCAAAGCAATGGGTAATCCTCAGGGACTGGAAATGGGTGTACAAGCCCCTGAGCAAAAGCGTTCACCAGCATGGAAACAAGAAAAAAAATGAAATAGCAGGTCCCAGTTGTTCAACATTTTCCTGGCTAGGGGGAAAAAAGTTATGTCAAAATTATTTCCTTTTTACCCCCATCACTCATCACAAAAATCAACTCTGAAGTCTGCAGCTCACTTTTCTTCCATCTCACGAGATGATTGGTGTCTGGTGGCTCCCAGCAGACAGGATATGTTCTGTCCTCGGTCTCAACACAAACACTGAGGAGACTGGAAAGACAGCACTGGGATTAATTTAAGTAACCACTGAAACCTGAAGCCCAACAACTATCAGAGCAGAAAAATTTAAAAAAGACTAATGTGCTGGCATACAGATAAATCTGCTTTCGCTCTTTAAGATCAAGTACGTCACTGAACGAGACTAGCTATTGACAGAGAAAAGCAGAACAGTGATAGACGTGGTGGTTCCGACACTAAAACATTTTACAGCCATACTGCACTTGAAAGGTAGCCAAGAAGCAAGTCCCTACAGACCTTCCAAAAGCTTCACCGAGGAGCTCTAGCTGCACACCTCTAACAAAGACAAACTAACAGTCAGAAAATACCTTGGAAACAAAAGCAAAGGGCTTGAATTAATAGGAAATCTACAAACTAAAGGCTAGAAGCTACTGTCGTAAATGAAAAAATGACAAGATGATAGCCACTAATTCCTGCCCAAGGAAAGAAACCGGAATGATTGTAGGTCAAGTTGCCAACTTTTTGTGACTTCATCTTTATCGACAAAGTATTAATTAAGATTTCCTCTTCATACTTTTATTGAAGTAGTATTAATTACAACTTCCTCTTTGTACGTTCCCTGAAGGCACCTACAGACCCTGGATGAACTCTTCTGCTGTTTATTTTTCAGAGTATTGTACACATCAAAAATAAAAACGTGAAGAATACTAGTCCTGATGGTGCAAGCCTAACCATTAAAGGGCTCCCGGCTTAGACGCAGACAGCCCACTCTGGGATTAACCACACAGATTAACTCCTCGGGTGAATCTCTTAACAACAGTCTGGCAAACCCAAGAACATACGACATGCCTACATTTAAAAGTGTGAGCCCTCCTGCCAAATTCCGACTTCATTTGCTATGTGCACATGCGGGCATCTGCACCTTGTTGAATCAAGACCACTCAAGGTAATGGAAAACCTCTGTTCATACAGCACTTAGAACATCGTATACACCCTCACACACATAGCTATATGAAGGAATGCAAAATTTCTCTGAGAAACGCTGCAAAGCTTCACAGCCCTACGCTC
>NW_009260268.1:3832103-3842427 GCF_000687185.1 Egretta garzetta | reverse complement strand
TCCTTCCCCACCTCCCAGGCACCTCCCAATCATCTGAAAGATGGAGATGATAGCACGTAGCTAGGCCTTGTAAGAAAATGCATTAAGTACTATTAAAGCCTCCACTTTCGATAAAAACAGAGCAGACCTGACACCTATCAGACTCGCTTCCCTACCACTGTGTGTTTCACACACTACATCCAAGATGATCTATCTGTTCACATCACTAAAAACCTGGCCAGCCTCCCTTTGCTTTTGGTCTCCCACTCCCTCCAGATGTTCATATTCGCAAAGGAGGCTTCTCTACAAGGGTGACATCTGGTCTGAAGATGCCTGTTTGAAAAATATACTTGTTTCTAGAGCATCTAAGACTGCAGAGACTGAAAGTTATTATTTGTCTGCTCCCTTTTTACCCACCGTTTACCCCTTCATGACTATTCTTCTCCGCAGCTTCTCACAAAACTAACTTTTTCCTCTTTAACTGCATAGGCTCTTTCAGTTAGTAACACCAAGAAAGTATGTCTTCCTGACGGCAGGAAAGCTCAGTGTCCTCAAAGCTTTTTTCAGCCCCACTTCAGAAACAGTGGGTGAATGTGCCCCTTTAAATTCTCTTTTCTCAAACTAAACTAGGGAGAAAATTCACACCCTTTTATTTATTTTTTAACAACCTCTCCTGCTCATAGTCTCTAGTATGTTAGATACTGTCTTTGCTTTAAAATAGACATCAAAATCCTGTTTTTCAACTGGTTAAACCGCCTTGTGAACATGCAGCTAATTAGGACATCCCTACAGCCCCGGCGAGCTGCTGACTTCTCACAGCCGGACCAGGGCCACACACAATGTGACACCAGGCACCTGAAAAACTCCATGCAGGCTCATCTGAGCGCCCACAATTTGCTCCTCCTTTGACTGAAATGGCCAGTGGACATTTCGCCCCCTTCTTTGGGGTCTCAAGATTGTCCACACCAGCCTGGTTGGCCCCGCTGGACGGGGGCCGTTTGCAAAGCCTCACCGGGAGGCTCCCGCTCGCAGGCAGGCCAAGCGGATGGGTATCTTCTGCACGAGTGTGGCCCTACTTCTGGCTTTAGAAGCTAGAGCACCTCAGCAGCACCCTTGGATTCGGCAAGGTGCATGGGTCTCCCTGAATGGAGGCGGTGGAGACAAAGGAGGCCCTTCAGGGAAACCCAAAGAAAACATTCAGCTTGCTCTTAATGCCAGCTATTGTTATTTCACCTGTCAATGAAAAGGGAACTTGTCTGGGCACTAACCCTGCCATACACGCAGGCAGGAGAGCAAACATTTAATGCTGGTCTGCCGGAGCAGGAGGCAAGGGCAGAGTCCACTCCCACATGGCCTGAAGAGCGGCTGGAAGGCTGGAGGGCAGGCTGAGCACTACTGGCAGCCAAATAACACGAGAGAATCCTTTGACTGAAACCCCCCCCCAAAAGATGGGGGGGGGGGGGGGGGAACCACCAACAAAACAAAACCGACAACCAAACCCCATCCCACCCCAAAAAAACAAAACCCACCAAACGTATATTAGTTCATGGCAGCATCACATGGAGCTTACAGGACTTCTGTGACCTCCTGTAGAATTTGAACGCGATAAATTAACAGGCAGTGATAAATCCCATTTATGCTGGGGTTGATCTCTTTGGGAAGGGACATCAGTAATTAACTCTATTGGCACAATACAAGCTCACAGACCCAAGGACACCAATAAGAGAACGTAAGTAGACAAGATATATTTATTAGGCTACTAAGTCTTCCTCACAATGACCTGGAGAAAGGCTGATGCATCCAGAAACCTATCTATTCCATATTCTTCATGTATAGAAAGATATCCATGGATATTACTACCAAAGTGGTAAATACAACTACAGTCTGAAAGAGTGAATATTAATTTGTCTTTCTTTTTAAGCTAAAAAGTTTCACTAGACTTGGTACAGGCTTTTTTTTCCTAAAGGAGAAAAAAAAATTTCCCACTTTTAAAAAAGAAATACTCATTTTATAGCCCCACAATAACACCTAAGACTCTGCTGCCAAATCTCAAACACACTGGCAGCGCCCAGCTCCTTCTCATGCTAGTAATACATTGCAAGCTTTACAGCTCCAGCGTTTAAACCCGGTCCTTGCAGCCTCGCCCCTTCCCGAGAGCCCCTGAACACCCATGGAGAGCGTACGCTACTGCACACACGACCTCAGGGCCGCAGGGAAGCAGAAGCCGCTGGAGCCGCGGTTGCTGGTGAGGATGGGCGCAGCGATACACGGCCCTGCTACCAACACAGGGACTGAGCCACTGCTCGGTCACGGTCCCACCCCAGGTCTTCCCCTCCCCAAAACATCTTTCTTCCCCTTCTGCTTGGCACTAGAAAGAGGAATCAGCCTCTCCTGCGGCCAGCCTAGACCTGCTGGCCATTGCATTTTAGGCCATGTTATTGGGAAAGCCACCGGGACTTGTCAGCTTCCAAGAGCCCCTCTCCGCTCTTTCGGTGGGATTCCTTGTACCAGGGCTAGCAACGGGCCCTTCGGCACCCTCGCCCTCCTCCGGCTGCAAGCGTGAGCTAGCGTATGTACCTCCTGAAGCACTGACAGCTAGCAAAAACGGCTTTGAAACTAAAGCTTCTTGAAGGTACCCAAATCATGCTCTTCAGAGAGAAACATTTTTCACAGCCAGAGTGTATAGATTTTGTAAAGAACCAAGTTTGGAGTCATTTCCTAGAGTTTAAGTGAATTGGTTTGCCTTTCTAAATGAGCAGTCTTTGAGACACCTGCACACCCCTTCCACAGTCACAATTGTGGAATGCAAGGTTAAGCTAAAAGGCTGCTGTATTTCACTCTGACTTCTGCGGTTTTGGTGTCCTGTCCCCGTCCCCCCCCCGAGAAGAACAACGAAGTCTCATGTTGCCTGGGTTAGAAGCATACCCAGCTCCAGAAAACACACCACACAAGTCATTATACTGTGCATATTTAGGTGCACAATATAGTAGCTTTCTTTCATAAGAAAACCACAAATAGGCCTAATAAGTGCTGACGGCAATATTACACCACTTCTTTTCTGCTACAGAAGAAAAAGCAACCAGAAGAACCACTGTTCAGATTCCCTGGGTAGTTACCAACCTTTGGCTGCGTGCTCTATTGCTACTGCGTCTCAGAACAGGAGCCCGATTAAAAAAGGAGCCGTGAAGACCTGCTCAGATGTCAACAGGACAGTACTTTGTTTCGTCAAAATATACATGCTTGTACATTCTTAACATTCAGATATTTCCCATCACAGGTCTCAGGTGAAATCCCAGGTCATAAACTGAGGGATCAAGTACACCGGACAGAAGAAAGCATGTTTACATATTAGGTGAAGGGATTTTATTCCAAGAACAACATAATATCCTTAAAAACCTTCCCAGATTTGGCCCACCCAGGGAGCACTTTCAATATTGGAAACTGGAGACTGCAATAACATTCCCAGCAGTCAACATCATTAGGAAATAATCAGAACATTTATGCTTTTGTATTTAAAACAAATAAAAAAAGATTGGAGAGAGCCTGAATTTTCAGAACCCCGTTAGATTTCTGCTACTGCAGAAAACAATTATTGAGAAGTTCCTCCCATCCTCACGTTTCACAGCCACGGTTTCTTGCAGGGGAAACTACCATCTGGTTGTAGCTTTTTTCTTTTTTTTTTTTTTTCCTCCAAACACTTCAGCCTTAACTTGACTACCCAGAAGAGAGGAACCTGGCCATCACGCATTTGCCGAAGCCAAGGGAAGGAGTGATGTTGCTCAGAAGGCAGCTTTGGATGCCAAGAGTCTTGGAGGACACTCGATCCATCTGGGTTGCATCTTTTCTGCTACTCTCCCTAAACAGATGTCTCGAGTGCAGACAAGAACGTGGTAAAGCTTTGGCATTCCCTACCTGGGGGACAAGCTGTAATTCTCCTGGCCAGCAGAAAGGAAGACAGGTTGATGAATGGCCCGAGGCAGCAGCACCAGAAGAGCTGGGAGAGAGCACTGACCTTGTTACCATTCCCTTGGCAAAGGAGCGGAATCAAAAACCTGCCCCTCAAGCCCAGGGACCAGCAGTGTTCTCATAGACGGCTGACCCTTCCCATAACATCTCTGCACTAAACGCACATTTCTGCAGGAATCAAACCGAACCATTTCAAGCTACATTTTAAACTGTGGCAACAACGCATAGCACGTCTGAACTTAGTCCATCAAAATCATTACAATTTGATAAATAAATTATTAAGCAACATGCCCCTAACTAGGAAAATTACAAAGATGGGACAAAGTTGGGAATGCATTAGTGAGTTTTTGTGATGCAAAACCACGAAGAGGGGCAGGCAGGATTGGGCGTGCCTGTGGCTGGCGGCCCCGTGGCCATCCCTTGCCATAGTCCCCAGGCACCCCATCCACCTCAGCCTTTTTAAAATCGAAAATGACTACGTACAAAAGAAGAGCGGAACAGACGGAAAGGCGATTTAGCAAGTGGCCTGCCGGCACATGATGCTGGCAGCCTGGGAGCCCACTGAAGTGCTGGGAATCGCACCTGACAAGGGCTTCATTCAGTGGGCACCCGTCATGCTGCTCCCCGGCAAAGACAAGGGCCCTTTGAGGATGGAAACGAGAAGCCTTTAATTACAAGACCAGACCCTCATGTGCAGACAAAGAGATGGAAGAGAGTGGCAGCCCAAGTGCCGCTTCCGCTTCGGCAGAGCCCCGCGACCGAGGGCTGCACTCGGCCGCCCTGGTTCCCTTACAGCATCGCTTCTTTGCGCAGAGCCTAGGCTTAACTTGCAACGGGGCATGGCTTATTTGCCACCGGGCAAGACGCTTTAGTCTACAAAGGCACTCTTTGTGGGGGGGAAGGAGGTGGGGAGACAGTCCTAGATGGCCATAAACCTTATAAATCCTTCACTTGAGTTGCACAGCGAATACCATGGGTCAGTGTATTTGACTTTGCTTCTTCATGAGAAGCTGCATGGAATGAAATAAAGAAAAAGGAATTAAATAGGTCATTTCTTTTTTTTTTTATTTTCACAATACATTTTAGATAACCCACGTTAGTCTTGCAGACCATCCACAGCTTTCTTTAAAGAGGAAAAAGCATTTCTGACTCTAAGATTTCACTACCAAAATGTGAGCACAAATCACATAGTGAGAAATCAGGCACATTACATGCAGTCCATAGTCACATAGTCACCTCTCTCTCCCCAGCCTCTAAAAGCTGCTTTTACAAAGTATATTAAAGGCCCCAACCCAACCCTTCTCAGCAAAGTTCTTTTCTCCAAGTTGAAAGTAAATTCACGAGCACCTCAGCCGGGACATCAGTTTAAGATTACCCAAGTTTACCTTCTATTTTTTTTTTTTTAAGCTGCAATAACAACCTCTAAGATACAAGAAGTGTTTAGCGGATCTCTAACTGGCTCTCAGTTGGGGTGGGAGAGAAAAAAAAAATAAAAAAATTGTAGTTTAAATCCCCTGCAGTTCCCATGGTAATACCACAAGGCATACAAAAGGTGTAGATGAGTGTGCGGTAAACTCCTCCTCGGAGGTTTTATTACTACGAAACGTAATGCTCCCTCACTGAAAAGAAATTTTCATGTCATAAAGGAGATAATTGGGAAGAAAAAAAGACAATTCACATTTTATGACTGGCTATAGATGAATAACATTTAGTGTCCAACAGGCTACACTGCACCATAATCATCCACTAATGACTGGAAAACTCACTGTGAAAATTACTGAACCTAAACTGGTGGGGTGTTAATTTAATTTTTGGTGGCAAGAGAAAACACGGCAGGGAGACAAAAGAAAGGGAGCACTTAGCTCCAGCTCCCAGCACGGCAAAAAAAGGTTCCCCCTCCTACGCCTGGCCGAGCAGGAACAATGGACAACAGCCTGGCTTCGCCGACTTTGCTGAATTATAACTCCTGCTAGTTAGTTTAATTATTGCACATACATTTCTTGAAAACTCCATCTGAAACATCAGCTTCTAATTGGAGAAATTGCTCCGGGCATGACCGAAGGGTTGGTTCTTTCAGAGTTTGGTCACTTCTTCTCAAGCAATCGTCACAAAAGGGCATGGCCCTTCCACGAAGCATGTGAAAACCTCTCAAAGATGCCCATTGTCCGAGACACAGAAATCAAGTGCAAGAGATATAGAAGGAAGTCTCAGCTGGGAACACAAAAGGCGATGAAGACACAAAAATGAGGTGGAGCATCCTGCTACGCCAGCAGCACCTTGCATAGAAGAGCTGAAAGGGGGAAAAAAAATTCAGCTTCCAGGATGACAAATATTAGTGGGTGCAAGTGGAAGGTGTGTCAAAGACAGAAATCTTATTAAAATAATAACGCTCATTAAAGACTTAAGTTGCAAAAGCCTTGCAAAGTTACAAGAAAGCTTCAAATCACTCTTACCAAAGACAACAAATTTCATCACCGGACCTATAGGTTTGCATAAGGTTTCCTTGACCCTCTAAATCAGCAAATTTAGGTTTGGGGGGTTTGTTTATTCAAAGCCTGCTTATGTTTCCCCAAGCTTCGCCTTCAGCCAGCTTAAAAACCCAGATACACCCGCCAATTTCCTAATACCCAAGAAACTTTGATCACTGCAAAAACGACACCAAGCAAGCTTTTAGGGCGTAATAATTTCGTTTAAAACTCACTTCTCTGGCAGTTTTCTTAAAGCCACATGTGAAACACATCACTCCCTGTATCCTCAAGCCCTAAACTGAGGGGCTAAGGTAACTCTCTGATGTGCTTCATGTTCCTGCTCTATTTCACGGTAGGGTCTCATCTTACAGTTCGAGAGTTGAATCTTTGGACACTGGAATCTCACGTGGATTTTAGTCCATTCACTTTCTGGCTCAGACACACCTGCACCAAGCATACCAGGACCGTCCAGTCCCTGTTAACTACAGATTACACTTTCGTGAACTTTTCATTATCGAGCCAGAGTGACCTAAACGTGGAAAAGTCTATTCAGCAGCAAGTCTCCTCCTGGTGTACATTTTACAATCGCAGCAGCAGCAAACATGCTGTGCATATTAAGAGGTTTAGTATTCCCTCCTCCTCAACAGCTACTTTTTCCTCCAGTTACTATCTCCGTGGCCATCACAACCCATTACTCATCAGACCAACCAAGGCTCTGGACCACAACAAACAAGAAACAAACATCAGCAAGATCATCAGAGCTTTGAAAGTCAGGATGCAGTCCTAATTTCTGGCTCACATAGGCATTTAAGGATGCAGGTGAAGGGAAGAGTCATCCAAGGCTCTCCGGTATCTGTGCATGGAGGTCGTGCAGCCAAGAAGAGGAGGTATTTCTGTCCTTTGCCCCTTGCCAGGCAGCTATCAGAGGTCAGGATGCTCTCCCCACACTGCTTTGGGGCAAGGACCTTGTCCCCCAGCTACCTCATCCCAACCAGGCTCCAGGGGCAGGTGGGGCAGAAAGCCACCCCCACATTTCTGCAAGCAGCCAGACAGGCAAGAGAACAGGCATGAACTGACCCCACAGCATTCTCTGGGCACCCCCATGGCCCTGGGGAGGAGAGAAAGACCTCCCCGGTCAGCCCCATGCACCCCCTCCCCGCTGCGCCCAGCCACAGCCACCCCCTATTCCCACCACAGCACAGGGGCTGCCAGCTGGCCAGAGCAGCAGAAACCAGCAGCTTCACCTTCATCAAAAATACCGTGCCGCTTTTTCTCCTTGACCCCAGAAGTTATTTATTAACAGTAGTAAAATATTACTGTTCCGTGCCTCCCAACAGGCAGGTTTTCCTCTACAGCCCAAGATACCCACCATTTTGGTTTTTTTAAGCTGAAAAGCAAATTTTTCTTTTTGTCTGTAGGTGTCCAGTTCACTGCTTTAATGCTACAAAGTGGAGAATAAAGTGTGAGAGAGCTCCTAAATAAGGCATAGCCATTTACACATTAGGCACCTAATTATGTTGAAAACACAATTACACACATTTAAGCAGATGCTCCTGCCCACAGGCCAGGCCCGTTACTTTGACAATTCTTTAACTACCTAACTTTACAGTAAGTGCAAGTTGAATCTGCTTAGATACAAGACCTGAATTATCAGTCTGGGTGTGGAAAAAAGGCAGTGAGGAAGAAAAAAAAAAAAAAAAAAAAAAAAAAAAAAAAAAAGAATCAATCAGTTGCTCCCATCTCATTTAGCGCAGCTGAGGACACTGCACAAGAGGCAAGACTCCAGGCAGGCCCCTGCTCTTCTTTCACAGCCTTTAATCAAATACTGAGAGGCATTTGCTGTTTTTGAAGTCAAATGAAAACTTTTGGCTCCAGCCTTTTGTAAATTCACAGCGAAGGTAACCCCCCAAGGAATTCATATTATTTACACACCAGCGAGCTTACTTATTAACGTGAACTTCTAGCAAAAGTTGTGTTTCCGTATTTAAAACAGGCCACAAAGACCTGTTTACATTCCTTTAGTAACTTCAAGGCTTTAGTAACGTCAAGGTCAGAGCGCACCCTTCCATAGCCCTCCTGCACAGTGTCGCCCCGGTGGGCCAGGGACACTCCAAAAACCAAACACTGACCCTTACACTCCATCAGGCGATGGTGCCCATTCAAAAGCTCCTCATCCTTGGTCCAACCGGAGCCAAAAAGCCCACACGAGCCACACGGAGCAGCTAGCACTGACCACTGCCCGCGCCTCTAGGCTTCCCACCACGTTTTGGTGCAGAAGTGAAGGCCTCAGGATTTAACAGCCTTGGGAGGGAAGCAGCACGTGCAGGTTTTCTCCCCTTGTTTGCTGGCCATGAACAGCAACTCCATCCAAGCCTCCGCCACAATGCAAATCCACCACCCAACTTTTTACCTTCCTCTAAATGTCAGTGGAACACAGAAAACTTTTCTATCAGCAGAATAGCATTTACCACCTGTTCTCCACCAGTGTTTTGTCATCAGTGGTTCAGACGGAATTTCACTATAATGAGGAAAAAAAAAACGGTCCATCAGCTCATTTTTAAATGGGCAGCTTGTCCTGAGCTTCCCTCTCAGCATGGAAGAAATGGTGATGTTCGAATCAGTCTGATGGGGAAGTAGCAAGTGACGGAGAAGTGTCTGAAAACTGTGTGAGAGACAAGACTGCTGATGAAGCGAAGCGATCAGACACTGGCATTGCCTATTCCAGGACAGTGACAGTTAAAGACATTCAAAACCGGGATTAAAAAAAGGAAACCAACAAACACCGCATGTTCATGCTTCATTCTTTGCAGGAACATTGCTTGGCTAATTTTTTTTTTTTTTTTTTTTTTTTAAGACATGCACGGGAGCATCCTGTTTTAGGGATCTGGGACTCCCAGTGCACAGAGAGCATCTCTAACTCTGTGACCCATTCCAGGTGCCGGCCGCATAAGACACAGAGGACCGAAGTTGTACGTAAGGAAGAGACAAGTTTGCCTCGCCATCACCACTGCAGCGGCTGTGGCAAGCAACGAGACCTTCACGGCAATAAAACAAATCCTCACAATTCGTCTTCTCTCTGCAAGAGAAGCTGCACGCTTCAAGCTGTGAAGGTTGCGAGTTACCTTAAATCCCAAGGACAACTTCAGCTCTGTTGCTCTTCACAGCTCCACAATATACACATAAAATAGCCACAGCTTTATTTCTTAGAGGGTTTTTGTATGTGCCACAGTAAGCGCTGCTAACATTTTTGCTCTCCATGCCAGGATTTTTTTGTTTCCTGAAGAAAATTCAGGAAGAGATGTGCTCCTTCCCTGGCCATCCTGCGCACAGGTGGGATTCCCCTGGGGGGATCACACCGTAACCTAAATCTTCAGCCCACTGTGGCATGACAGGCTTGCCAGTTACTGCTCCAAAAGCCACCTGCCTCGCAGCACAAAACCCCCCTATGTTCCTCATCTCCTCCTCCTCCTCCTCGCCATGGAAGACACCTCCACAGCAATACCGTGACACAAGTCCATGCTACCAAGTAGATCCAACTATGAAGTGAAATAGTGGCTTAGCAAGATTAGAAATGCAAAAATTATCATCTGAGATGAACTTTATAGACGTCTGGTGCTAGAAATTATTATTTTTGATGAACCGGTTATAACTCCGATTTAAAGCTGGCACTCTTTGTAAATGTTAGCAGCTATTCCTGAACTGTGTAAGGATCCCGGGAGGGTGCGGGACGGCCCTGCAGAGGAACAGCGACCGGAGGAGCGAGCCGCAGAAGCTGCCCCACGGAAGGGGGGCCGGCAATTCACGCTGCGCGGGCTAGGGTCCGAAACTGGCAATTTTTATGGGCTGAACCTCGCCCCGCCGACGGAAACGGGGGGGGCGAACGCACCTCCCCCGCCCGGCCCTGCGGGCCC
>NW_009260268.1:3828794-3831048 GCF_000687185.1 Egretta garzetta | reverse complement strand
AACGCGCCGAGCGAGCGGCGCTGACCCCGCCGCCTCCAGACATCCATAACCGCCTTCTTACAGAATTACAGAATCACGGAATCGTTTAGGTTGGAAAAGACCTTTAAGATCATCAAGTCCGACCATTAACCTAACGCTGCCATCCCACCACTACACTCCGTCCCTAAGCGCTGCGTCTACCCCTCTTTTGAATGCCTCCAGGGATGGGGACTCCACCACTTCTGGGCAGCCCGTTCCACTGCTTGGCAATACTTCGTCACCCTTAGTTATCCTGCGTCGCTTCGTGTCTCAGGGGTACTGAAATCTGACAGCGGTGGAGCAAATGCAAGGTTCACTCCTAACTCCCGTGGCTTTTTTTCCAGTAGTTTAATGTTTTGCTGCCTCTGTGCCCCAGGTCACCAGCTGCCTGCGAGAGAGCTCAACAAAAATGGGCAAGGTGGGAGCAGAAATGGAGGGGGTCCTTCCCAGCAGAGCCTGGCCTGGGGCGTGTGTCGAGGTGGAAGGTGGCTGCTGAGCTCCAGGCTCTGGCAGTGAGGTGCCAGTTACATTTGTGAGGAGGCAGATTTAGGAACCTCGCTCCCATCTTCTGTAGAAACCCTCAAACCCGCAGCAAAACCAAGTCTCTGTTCTGAAAACGGGGCTTGAGTTCCTCGATTGGCTGTAGCTGGTGGACACCCTGGTGCCATGTGGTCCATGCAGGTGGCTCCAGCAGCACCCTTGCCTCGGCACTGGGAAAACGGGCTATGAAGCATGGGAATGCACTGGAAAGGTGAAGGACACAAGGAAGAAAACTGTGCCCTAGAAAAGAGGGGCAAGAGCAGAGGCAGAGGAGAGAGGACTGAGAGGAGAAGCAGTGGCCACTCTGCCAGGCAGTGGTTCAAGAGCTGCAACTGAGGAGGCGACAGCCGCCAGGCTCTGCGCTGAGCACGAGCTACGGTGTTTTACCTGTTCACAGGTAAAATTCACTCCCATCAGCATCCCTTGGCACCTGGTCCCCTTAAACTGTCACCCATTCGGTTCTGACCTCATTCAAACCCTGGAGCACTCTCCATCTATTTTCATCCATTTCCTTCGCTGGGCACCTCTGATATTCCCACTCCCCACTTTTGGGGTTTCATCCAGTGCTGTCTAGGCACCGTACCAAGGAAGGTCAAACCTACCAGCGTCCCAAGGGGTTTTACTAGGAGGCAAGCTGTATGAAACCAACTCTACCAAAGGGGAAATTAGAGGTAAAACAAATTGTCCAGAATCACAGTGAGTCATTTTGAGTCAAGAGTAGAGACTACTAACACTGCCTCACAAGCCTCTAACCCCTTCCCAAAATATCCAGCACAGCAAGATCTCAAGATGCCCCTCGCTTCAGCCAGCAATAGTTTTGATGGTGCTGCTGTCAATATTTCAAAGGAGTAGTTTCACATTGTCATTCAGCCCTAAGCCTTGAAAGAGGACACCCCATCATCCTCGTTGTCCTCCAAACTTCTTCCCAAAGTTCACCTGAGCCATTCATTGCCTGTTAAAAGAGCTCGTCTCAGTGTGTTGAAACTACTGTCTTGTCATACTCGTGTTATTCTTACCTCGTGCCTTCCTCCTCTCTGCATTAGATCAGCCTTTTATCTCGCCCATCATACTTGCGTTTCAGGGCAGGGCTCACCTTTGTGTTGCCTTTGTGTGGAGCACACCACATTGACATCTCAGCTGCTGATCGGAGTCACCAGGTAACTTAAGGACTTGGATGGGTTTTCAGTTTTTACTCCCACCTGCAAGAACAGAGGAGCCAAATTAAGCTGTTTGACTGTTTCTAGGTTTCTGCACCAGATAGGTACTGAGCACTTAGATGCGGGGCCCTGCATGTTGCCTGCAGCCCCCCAAATCCCAAGTGCTAGCCAAATCGGTGATCCTTCTGCACATGCCCAGCGCGGCGTGCCTGGCAGCCTTCGGCCACAGCGTCAGCGCTGCTCTCTCCATTAGCCGAGCTCCTCTTCCTTGCAATGCTAATTCCTGAAGCAACTGGAGTGGCGAAACATGCCGTGCAGTTGTTTTCCTCCCCTTGCGAGGGATTTGCAGTAATGCTTGCGGGCTGTCAACATCTTCCCTGTTCTGTTGTTCTCCTGTGAAGGCTAGTCCGCAGCTTGCTAATCCTCTCCCACCCTGCTTTCATCACCTCTTCCCTCGCGTTGCTTCACGCCTCTCCCCTGGACTGGCAGGCTGGCCCTCCCTCCTTCTCTCCCTCCCCCCCCACCGCTACCCCTCTCCA
>NW_009260268.1:3799959-3828643 GCF_000687185.1 Egretta garzetta | reverse complement strand
ACCCCATCCCCACCGCTACCCCCTCCATCCCCACCGCTACCCCATCCCCACTGCTACCCCCTCCATCCCCACCGCTACCCCTTTCCGCAGCTTGCGCACAGGTCACATCACGCACGAGCCTAATGGCAAGGTCACGAAAGAGAGCATGCACTCATTTCTCCAAAACGCTTTGAACGGAGCACGGTGCTTGTGGCACAAATCAAAATACACCATGAGCTGAGGGTTAGGGACTGTCCCCCATAAAAGCCGGCACCAGGATTGCCTGAGCGGGACCTCAAGGCCCCAGTTAAGAGACTCCCCTTGTTTCAAAGGCCTGGGAAAAGGCTGTGGATGACAAGCATGTACTGAGCAAACTGTTCATCATCATTCCCCTTTTTTTCCATTTCATTACTGATTCAAACAATTTTTTTTGCCTCAGAATTTTGGGGGTGGGGTGTGATTTATTTTGGTATATTTACATTTTGTTGCTTGCCAGTTTAGGGTTGAACAGCATCTCCTTCTTTTTCATTCACTCTCACTTCAAAGGACTTCTTCCACCAATCAAGATCTATAGCCAGACCAAAGCCGATCTGGTATTTCCCCACAGAAATACAAGCAAGCAGACAGCCTACAATCTTCTTGTGGCCAGGTAGCGAGAGCGGCTGAAGTGGAACTCCTAAGTGCCTCTGAAGTGTTTGGAAAGGCAGAAGTTTACTCTGCTAGCGGGGCGAAACCCCTGAAGATTTAGACACGTCTCTTTGAAATGCATCAGCAGTGGCAGGAGGCCCGCAGCAAACCACCTTATTTATTCTAGGTAGGAGCAGAAAGCCAAACAAACCCAGCGGAGCTGTCTTCTCCACCTGGCAGTACCGCCTGATCCGGAGCTCAGGTGTGGCACCTCTGTCTGCTGCAAATGTCTCCGTATGAACAACTCTCTGGGAAAAGAGTATTCCCCCAGGATTTGTATAGGGCCATAGAATGGAAAAGGCAGGCTGAGGTGAAATAAGTATATTTAATGGTGGTTGTGCCTCCTTGATTTGTACATGGTAAGGCAAGTTACACAGTTTCACAGCCTGTGTAGTATGTCAGCAAGTCATCTGCTTCAGATGCAGGAGTCAGGCAAGCACTTCATTCCATGAGCATTTTTGACAGAGCATTTCTTATCGGAAATTTTTTTTTAAATTTTTTTAATCTCCCTAGTGGTTTTATACAAGAAGAAACAATACCTTCCCTCCTTATTGTCTGTCCGGTGTTGTTACCTGCTGAGAGCCTGCACACTTCCCTGCCGGGTCGCCTCATTCCCAGGGAGAAGCTGCTCTTGCCTTACCTGGGGTTACCCCTTACCTGGAGTTACCCTGGTGTTTTGGGCACCTGACGTGTTCAGCAAGAAACTGCCAGCTGCAGGACGGATTTTTAAGATATTTCTGTCAGGGCTTTTTTTGAATGTACCTGCATGTATTCCCACGTGGAAGGCTGACTCAAGCTGGAGACTCACCCTGGCAGCCCAATGACACAGAGCTCAGCGCGACTGCCGTTGTCAAATCCGGCACTTACTGCAGCCCTAACGAGACCAGGGCTTACAGACCTGGATAATAAATTTTGAGAAGAGTTTCCCTCTCCTCCTACCCGCCTCGAGAGCTACGTGAGCTCAGCCAGGCTTGCTCAGACACGGAATTGATGTGAACGGGCTCTGGCTTCTGGCTCTGCTGCTGTGGACATGTAGGTAGAAGACGGGCCAGGAGCAGGTATGTCCATAACAGACAAGCCAGGTGCTCTTCTTGTCATACCCAGAGAAAAACCAGGAGCGATCTCGGATGAGTGAATGGTGTAAAACAAGGGAGATGATTGTGAGAAGTGGTGGCATCTAAGAAGAGCAAGGTGGTGGAAGGGGTGTGCTAGTAGTTGTTCCTTAAAACTCTTTCCAGAAGCATGGCAGCCTTTGTAGGTAAATATAGCTCTACTTTTGCCTAATTTGCATCACATGAAGACACAGACGTGCCACCGAGAATTCCTAAAACAGCACCTTGTTTAGCTTTACCCTTTTGTTTTGGTAACCAGTTTTTGTAATACAGGGATAATCATACTTCTGGTGTTTGCAAAGTCCCTTGAGACCTCCTATGAAAAATCATCCCGGGAATGGCTGTTTGACAGTGATTGCTCCAGTAGGAGCCAGGTATTTCTTTGCTTGGTCCTGTCCTGCCATCCCCCATCAAGAAGCCCAGCTCAGAAGTCCTTGCTCAAGGCAGAGTTCCCAGAGAAGTCAATGGGAGTTTCCCCACATGAGGAGTGATGAGCCAGGTCCAAACTAAACCCCCAACGAATAAGCAGCGTAGGAAACAGCTGACTGCATCACTTTTAAGCTCTGGGCTTTTACCTGACTCAGACTTGCTGGCATCAGGAAGGATCCTGGGGGCAGGATGCAACCCAAGGGAGGAGATCCCTGGTTACGGCAGGCGTGCCCATCTTCCTCTTCAGGAAAATCTTTGGCAATAGTATTAAATCTTTGCAGCGGAGTGACTACCACTTGGATCGGCAAGCCGGTGGGTGGACAATTATCTATTGTCTGTGTAACAATAGCCTACACATTCTGAGGAAGTTACGCTGAGCAGGAGAAAAATCACCTCCTAGCAGACACAGAAAACAAGTTCCCTCTTTACTCACAGGACACGTATAATACAGAGTACAGGTCTCTCGCATTCAAGCTCAGGTGCCTACGTTTAGACAGGTAAATAACACTGCACCAACCTCCCTCGGATTGGAAAGCCCTTTAATTTTATTTATTTATGAAGTTGCAAAGAGGGAAACAAGACTTAAAGATGGTTTTGAAGCCCCAAAGCTGGTAAACAGCTCATCGCAGTGGGGCAGGTAAATGGGGCCAGAATAGATTCCCTGCATGGGAAATTCTTGACTGTAAGCTAATAAGGAGGGAAGAGAAGGGTATGTTTGTATTTTAACCTTCTAAATAAATCTGTCTGGAGCGTAGAAATTTTTATGTGCCTCCCAACCTATAATTGTCTCTTATCTGCTATGATATTGGTGGTTGCTTTTGGGCAGATTACAGCCAGACACTAAGGTGGGGGCTTAGGTGATGTGTTTGACAGGAACGGGATTTTGTTTCAAACTCTGCAGTTGTGCTTTACTGAGGCCATAAAGAACTCAATACTTTATGGAAGTGGCACACCGGTTCTCCCGAACTACCAGCTTGCTGCATTGCCTTGCAAGAGCTGCAGAAAGCACACTGCGGCAGCTCAGGCGCTGATACACCGAAAGAAACGGGGTTTGTGTTTACGAGTCCCCTGCAAGAAATAGAAAGAAGTTGTGAGTGAAAAGGCCATTAATTTTCATGAGCATTCTGGAAGAAAGAGCAGTAAGATCTATTTCTCTGCTCTTTTCTGTATTTCCTTTCACAGCCCATGGCCTGAAGTGCGGGGGCTCTGCTGGCTCCTGACCCTGCCAAGCAAAGGCGTGTGGCTGATCCCAGGCGGTTCCCACACCGCCAACTTAATGGCCCTGAAGTCAGGCCCAGGAGATCAGAAGGTCTCCCCCAGCCTTGGCATTTTAATCTGAAATGCCTCTGCTTTGAATAGATGTCTTCTCCTCCTACTGCCCCTTCTCACGCAGTGCAAGGCAAGTCCTGTGCAGAAATGCTGCAGGCAGTGTAAAGTTTGCACTCTGCAGAATGAAAGAATGAAATTACAGCGAAATACGTATACCCCTAAGAGTCTGCAAATGTAAACGGCAAACACAGACAAAGCAAGGTAAAGGGAAATCCTTGTTCATGTGAGCTGAATAGCCAAGAGCTCCAACCTGTACAGGCTCGATTTTCCTGTAAGGTCACCATTAGACTGGGGACCGAAAGGAGGGCACGTTGGCCCATGACCCTACAACTTTCATTTGGGAACTACGTTCTGTGCTTAAGCAAGAAGGTGAGGTAGGCAGAGCTGGCCACTTCTAAGTGAGCAATTAAATGAACTCTTCTAACTTCCAGAAGAAGAATTCAAGCAGGGGCTGCTATTGCGCCTGGGAAAAAGAAAAAAAAGGAAAAATAAATTTAAAAATTAAAAAAAAAAGAATCTGTGTGATGAGCCACTCTGTAGGCAGGGTGACCAGCACATGCGGTGTGGGAACCAGCGCTGGGCAGGGACTTTGGGAGCAGCCTTGGCTCTGCTGTGGCAGCAGAGCTGTGGGCGACAAGCGGGCGTCAGTCTCAGCTGAACAGCTCGGATGTGGACTCAAAAAGGGTAGGAGTACCATGTCTCTAACCAAAACTGGAGCTACAAAATACTGCGTTGGTGGAACCGTACAGACCATCCCTGCAGGGGGGCTTGAGACACCTGCACTGGCGCCCCCAAGCATGGGGGCAGCTGGCACAGGGCACTGGGGGACTGGTCAATGCGCATTGGCTTCTTGGGAGACCCCCTTGGTGGCACAAATCTGGGGAGGCTTTCCCAGATCACAGGATGAGGAAGCTCCACGGTCATTTCACATGCCAATTTCTGGATGGCAACACCTCCTTTCTGACCGGGGAAGGGGAAAGCGACCGGTGTTGCTGGTTTGGGGTAAAAGCCCTTTGAGATTTTTGCATTGCCTTTCAGGCAGACAGGCACCCGTAGTGATACGCAGCAGAGGGATACAGGGAGGCTCCATCCGTGCCAAGACATTCTTGCTTTTCCTGCCAGAGAGCGCAGGCTGGCCAGCGGGCTCACCCTCTGTAACCGGCTGGTGACACCTTTCCACTTTCTGCGCGCTAACCATGACTTGGTTCAGAAAATGTGAGCCAGGCTTACAGCCTTCCCCTGGGCTCCTCTAAACCTCTCTTTCCAACCCCCAGAGCTTTGCTGGAAGAGGACTTTTACACTCAAGCAAGGCAGGATGCCTGTGGGAAGGGGGACCAACCACTACCACCACCTTTGTGCTTAGGGAAAGGCTGGAGGTAGCAAAGGATGTTGGATGCTGTGCCTGGTAGTTCACGGCTCTCGCTGCTTCTCCAGCCACTGACACCCCACCAGCCTGCATTTACCACGTCTGTGTCTCTTCTCAGTCAGGATACCAACTCCTGATGTTTCTTGGCTTGGTACAGATGCCTCTGGAAAAGAACCACACAGCTCTGAAAAAGAAATTCCCATCATGGGGTATTTTTTTCTCTTTTTCCTTTCTACAGAAATTTCTTGTCCAGTTTGCTCTGCTCAGTACTCTTCTCTCTTTTTCACTTCACTTCAGGCCTTAAGTTTCTTGCCACCAGCGAGCTAGTTCAGTCACAGCCACGCTCCATTTACAAATATGAAAGTAACAGGCACCTTACAGCTGCTTACAATAAGCAATGATTACTTTTAAAAACCAGTCTGGTACTGGCTACAGTGTGGTGCGAATCATCCCCTTTCACTCTTTTAAGCAGTGAGAGGCGGTGGAATTGCCCAGCGAATGCTCATGGGCACGGGGAGGGAGGCAAGAGCCTCCTTCTCCAGCAGGACGGGCTGCAGGTCTTCCAGCACTGGTTTTGTACCTGTCGGGCGAGTGCTACGAACCGGTGCGCATTCAGGTTGCCGTGTCTGCCAGCCATCGGCTACCTTCTCCGCTCCGCCATCATTTTCCTTTCACTCAGGGCAGAGAGAGAAACGTGAAGGTTGATGATCTAGATGCTCACTTTCAGGTCCCCTTGGGCAACACGGATTTGATGAAAGGGGTGGTGGGGTGGTTTTAAGAGAATTTATTCCTGGTTTAAGAGCCTTTCATTATAGCTAAGCCTTTTGCTTAAATGGCAATTTGGGTCCCATCTCCTGAACGCTGCCCCAATTGCGTTAGACTTTCTATAATAGCCGTAACTGCAGATGCAAGCTCTGCTTTTTCTTTTTTTTTTTATGGGAGCTGAGGTAAACCTGCCCAATGTCACAACTGGTGATCCTTGAGTGCAGCCCGGTCTGTGAGGCAGCACCTCCGAACGGTGGGGTTTGATGTGTGAGCCGGGGCAAAGAGCTGCTGCTTGCCCCCCTAGCCCTGCCCGCTCTGGGGACCAATCTCTCTCCCCCGCAGGTATTTTCAGCAGCCATCCTGCTGCTCCCCTGCCTCCTCCCTTTGCCTCAGCTTGTCGGGATTAGACAGTTTAACCAGTGACCCCGGTTGTCATCAATCTCAATATTGAATGCGCCAAGATAATACAGGCAATTCTCTGCTCTGTGGAGACAGGCATTTATGAAGTATTTGTGAAACCATTTTAGCTGAAGACGACAGACAGCTCTATTTTGTGTCTAATATTGCCTGACAGGTGTGGACACACCCTGGGATAACTCTCTTGTCATCCCAACTAGAAGGTCAAGAGTCTACATTTGACAGAGAGCATCGCCTTTGGCACTCCAACAGAAACACAAAAACACGGCAGCATCCAGAAAAAAAACAAACCACAAACCGAACCCCTTTGTAAACCAGGTGTGCCAGATTTAACATTTCCCAGAGCTTAATTCCTTTTAAATTTTGTAACTCCTCTTTGAAGATTATCCACAGACCCAACACCAGGCTAAACCAGAAAGTTTAGCTTTTGTTCTTCTAATAGCCATTATCAGCTTGTTGTTTTAAACATGTAGTCGGGCATGGTGAGCAGTGGCTCTCTCCCCACTCCACTCCTCTTTTCTCCTTTCCTCCCCATCCAGTGCCACCCATCCCTCCCTTCTCCTCTTCCTCACTTGTTTTCATGCTGTCCCTAGGGATCTCTGTGCAATGCTGCCCTGCGTTTCGCTGCCATCCCCAGCGCACAGCAGAGCTCAGCTGCAGAAGAGGAGAGCAGGGGATGGCCTCCATCATGGCAGCAGCGCTGCTGTGTCCCCAGCCATGGCTCTGGGGGGAAATCCCAGCCCCACCGGGATGTGGAAGGTGGGCTCGGACAGAAAGTTCACCATAGGACGTACCAGGGAATAGTCTGAGCTCTCCTGGGTTATTCCTTGGGCTGGTGCAAATTTCAGCAGCTAAATCTGAGCCCACGTCATTGGCAAATGTCAAACCCAGGAGAAAACATAATTTCCTGCTAGGGTAGCAAAAATGATACTTGTAAATAAATTTTCTCTTGATTTTCATGGAAATGAGGTTGCCTGTTTATAAAAAATGGAGACATCGCTGCTTCATATTTGTGCAGAAGACAGTTGCATGATAATAGCCAAGAAAGAGATAATTTCTTCGCAGGGAAGAAGTGGGAATGAGTGTGTTTTACCATGGATGTTATGGGAAGAGCTTTGCCAGGGTATGTGGAATATTTAGGAAAAAAAAGAAACAAAGAGCTAGGCTTTTCCTTCTCCTGCCTCAGCAGGTACCACCAGCCGGTGCCACAGGGAGGGGAACCGGAGCGGTTGGGCAGACTGCTACTAATCCCAGGCTTGGTGGCTTCTGTTTTTAAACTCTTGATCTTTTGACGCTTGTCGCAACATCCACGGAGCCTGTGGGCACCTGGGGCTCTGGCAGCAAGTCCTGTGTCTTGCCCCACACCCTTAGCCGTGGGCACCCCTGGGGGGAACCTGAAAGCACGGCTGAGCACGAATGGGTACACATGGCACTCACTGAAAACCAAGGGTGCAAGAACTTGGGTGGATAGTGTTGGGGTGAAGAGGGACCTGGCAGACCCACTGCTCCACCAGCATTGGTTTAGGTGGCCTTTGGAGCAGGGCCTCCAGTCCAACGTCTCCCCCTTCCCTGGGGCCAGAGGAGGAGAAGGGGAGGAAGGAGGTGGCAGCCAGGCCAGAGTAGAGAGGGGACAGCTGGGTCATCCCTCTTGCTGGGGGGAAAAGCCCCGAAGGATCCTCCTTCGGGCCCCGAAGTGAGCAGCTCACGTTCACCCCCTATCGTGGCTCAGGTTGAGGAGGAGCTGGGGTCCATCTCTGCCAGGGGTCTTGGAAAAGCCCAGCGACGGCGGCTGCCATGGGGAACCATGTGAGCAAACGGCTCAGAGCACACTGGAAACTAAACATGATGGAGAAGCAGAGAAATCACAGTTGGCAATTTATATAAGTTTGGGGGCTTTTCTTTCTGGAAATAGCTATAAAAGATATATTGCAGAATCAATCACTCGCGTGCACATACCCTCAGGACACTTTATGAGAGAGGGCTCCTTGCAGCACAGCCCCTGCTTCCAACAGCAATGCGAACCGTGGCTGCAGGACACAGCAAACGCAGAGCGTAGCTCACCGTGCAGGGTCTGCCTGTTGATCACCACGCGACCCGTTCCCATTCCTGGTGCTGGCTGGCTTTCCAAGACAAGGACGAGGAAAACACCCAGCTGACTTGGAAATACCATGAAGTCACTAAAATGTAATTTTGTTATTTTGGAAGTTATCGGCAGAACACGTGGGGGCCAGTGCAACGCCTGAGCAACAGCGCAGGGCGGGAAGGGTGTTTGGGGCACGCCTTAGCTCTGCGGGCTGCAAAGCAGCGTGACTTCAGGGACAAATCCAGAGCGCAGAGCAAGTGCACTGATGCTGTTGGGAGAAAGGCAGTCTGCAAGCAAGACACGGAAGTTTTAACCAAGTATTTACCAAGCGTCATTAACCCAAAGAGAAATGAGGGCTTCCTAGAAAATCATTTCTCTGAGGCCTGGTGGAGCCCAAGTGATACCTTATTTTGGGGCGGAGGGGGATGGAGGTGTTTTACCATGAAAAAAAATCACTGGGGAGTGCCTGGCAGCTTGCTTCTTTCCAGTCTGTGGGGAGAGGGGGAAGGAAGCCCAGGAGATCCAGATGCTGGTTTGCAGGAGACATCTGTCGGCTTTACAACGTAAGAAGGCAGGTTACTTGCAGTAAAGCCATAAAGCAGAGTTCAAACAGCCAGCATTTGTTGATCTCCTCACATGGAGAAATTAATAAAACATCTAATTAATTTACCTAGAAATAGGACAGCAATCACAAGCCAAAGCTTACCACAACGATTTGCATTACAGTAACAAACACACAGCTTAATCATAGCGGTACATCTCTATTTCCCTGTAGGAAATGCTATGCCCTCTTCCCCAGCATGGATAGCCCATAACTGATAGCACTTTTAAGTAATGCCGGGTTTCCCCCGGCAAGAAAATCCCAGGGAAGTCCCACGTGCTCAGCAACGTGTGTTTCATCCCACAGTACAACCCTGGCCCAAGAGAGCATCTGTGCCAGATTCCCCCAGGTTCAAATGGGCACAGCTCCTTTCCAGGCACCAGGTCGCTCCTGCAAAGAGTACTGCCTCGCAGGGGCATGTAACTAAACCTAGGAAATAGAGAACCATTTCTGCTAAATTACTCCCTGTACGCAGTAGTACCTGGCTGAGGGGGATAACAGCATTCCTCTCTCACTACCTAAAAACCCCTTCACTGAATTCATTAATCATTATCAGCATCCCCTTCATTCCTGGGCTAGAAGCCTATTTGAACTAAAAACTTCTCAAGTCCAAATCCACTCCAAGTGATGAGTATCTTCAAGGTCATAAATTAACATAGGCAATTGCTGTTACCTACATGAAAGTCTTCAGTGGAGCAGGGACCCTGAGAGAGAGAGACCTTATTAAAAGATAACATTTGTCTGACCTCTCTGCAACCTCCTAGTCCAGTAAATGTCTTATAAACAGGCTATTTTGTAGCAGATCGAGAAAAAAATAGCATTCTCCTTGCTATAAAGAGGCTGGTAGTTGAAAACAGGACTAAAATATCTTTATTTTGCTTTTTACTTCTTAATGTTGGCCCACAGAAAAACCATCCTACAGAAAATGAAATAGTAAGCATTCTAATACTTTCGAGTGCATTTTCCAATTTCCTTCCCTCCATGATTATCATATATATTTTGATATTTATTACAGCTGTTTGCCTTGTCACTTGTGAACTATCTTGAGAGAGCACAGCTCTTGCAGTCAAGAGGAATCCATTACGTATGTCCGGGTACGGAGCTTCCAGGAGATGTTAAGGTGGGATTCCCAGATGTCAGTAACAAAACAGAGGATATGTGTATATACACAAACACACATAATTATAGAATCGTTTAGGTTGGTAAAGACCTTTAAGATCATCAAGTCCAACCATTAACCTAACCCTGCCATCCCACCACTAAACCATGTCCCTCAGCACCTCGTCTACCCATCTTTTAAATGCCTCCAGGGATGGGGACTCAACCACTTCCCTGGGTAGCCCATTCCAATGCTTGACAAACCTTTTGGTGAAGAAATTTTTCCTTATGTCCAATCTAAACCTGGCGCAACTTGAGGCCATTTCCTCTTGTCCTATCACCCGTTACCAGGGAGAAGAGGCCAACACTCACCTCACTACAGCCTCCTTTCAGGGAGTTGTCGAGGGCAATACGGTCTCCTCTCAGCCCAAGATACACATATATATATAATACACATACGTGCATGTGTGTGTATGTACGTATATGCCTACACCAGGCTTATAGCTGGTGACTCTGAGAGGGACTGGGTACTGACTGCTGTGAAGCAGCTCCATGGTTTTGCTTACCTTTTAGGGCTGAAGCAGACCCTTCGAATCCCCCCTGGCTGAGGCTGCAAGGCAGCCCCCCCTGCTTCTACTGCTCGCAAAAACAGGCGGCGAGAAGATTTCTCAGATGGCATCATGAAATCAAATAGTGAAGAGAAATCAGGCTAAGTTCATCCCATCCCACAGGCTAACGGAGCATCTTCTGTGCAGGACAGGGAACTGAAATACAAGGGGTTTTATCCTCATTTGGGTATTCATTACTGTTTTACTGGAATTTATTCATTTCACTGGCATACATAGGTGTGTGTACATATACATGTATGTATATATAAAAGCTACATAATGAGAACCATCTGGATCCAATATATTACATATAATTACTTATTAAAATAGTTTGGGAAATGAATAATTTAAATACTGGTTGGCAAAAAGAATTATTCAAGTATGGAAAACCAAATATTTTTAAGAGTTCTAGCTTTTCCTTTAATTACTTTAAAATATTCAAAAAAACCCCACAGTAATTGCTAAAGAGCGCAGATAAGAGAGAAAAATTAAACATTTGCACGCAAAATGTTTTACAGGGAGAAAGTATGTGCATGCTGTAAAGTAGAAATCCTGTTGGACAATGAACAGTTAAACAGTTTAGAAAGAATAATTGAAATCTCAGCCTGAAGGTCAGCTTCCAATGTCTCAATGGAATCAGATACTTTTTAGCAACTCCTAAATGCAGGAAAAAAAAAATGCCAGCTCCATGCTTTTATCTGCTTTCCAGGGACAAATTTTTGACTCCTTGATCTCCCCATCCTACTGGCAAGTTCAGACTATGGTAACTAGCACACATAGTTAACATAGTTTTGCATTGATATAACACATCCTATAAGCATGGCTATACAAACTTGATTGCCTTTGCACAATATCATGTTTCCCAGCAAATTATCTAAAGATCTGGCAAGGAAATTTGACATAATTTTCTTGAAAAAAAAAGTAGACTAAAATATTTACATTCTGGGTAATGTAAGATGAGGGAATTTATGCTGTCTTGAATAAATCTTTGGGGTTTTAAAAATCTATTTAAATACATAAATGTCTGGGTTTAATTATCCAACATTTGCCATCTCTTTGAAAATAAGAAAAATCACTGAGAAATGCAGTTTTGCCTTCCTAAGATCTGATTCATTCCCATTAGTATTTGCAATATACATTCCTTCTTCACCTCCCCCCAAATTAAAACTGTTTCTGTAAGGCTTGCAGAGACAAAGGACAAAACAAATCTAGTTTATTCTTTTTCATTTATCTTACCACACTCAAGTCTACCTAATACAACACCCCGCAACATCAAATGGTCTTGCATTTTGTAAAGTTTCACTGGCAATGAGACAACTAAGCAAAGAACGTCAAGTTTTCTGCCATGAAGGGTGAGGAAGGTTGGTTTGCTTCTAACCTGAGGGGCTTTAAGATATATGGCCAAATACACATACAGCAAGGTGGGAGGCTTTCCAAGCTCTGGATCGCACCCCTGGGGGTGCGAGCGAAGAGGTGGTTCAGAAACTGGATGGAAAGGGAACAGAGGTCTCTTAGACAAAGTGGCTAGACGAGTTAAAATTGCTTTCTCCCAGAAGGACTCTGAAATAGAGGAGAAAGAACGAACAACCGTCTTTTAAATGCTGATGTGAGCACGCACACAAGTAACACACCGTGAAGAAGCTGTGGGTTTATTGGCAGGGAACCATCCCGTCTCCTGTGAGCTGCTGTCCCTATGCCTAGTCTCTCTCTAGCCCGCTCCACCAGTCTCTGTGGAGTAAAGGAAGATGAGTCTCAGAGCTGCGTTAAGACTTGGAAACTCCTCCAAGTCCTGCACCGTGTTGAGGTTCCATAGTGGGAGAGTACATAAGGCCATTCCCATGGGGAGCAATGCAAGCAGTGTTCTCTCTAGTCCAGAGGCTGATGGAGCACTCTCAGAGCAGGCTCTTATCACAGAAATCCACGGGCACAATCTCACAGCAGGTCCCCAGGCAATCTGCTGTAGAAGCAAAGTAAGGGCTTTCCCAGGAGTGCTTTGCCCCAAACGAGCAGAAAGCCAAGGCATGCCTGACAGCTGAGGTACAAGGGGTCCAGGAAAGGCAGCAGACCAGTCAGTCCCCTGGCTAATTGCAAAAATCAGGGCTCATTCTAGAGGAAACTTGCAGAACTTTGAGAGAACACACTTATCAGGACATACAATAACACGTGCAGAGACAAGCAAGCAAGCAGGAAAGTGTCCTGCCTGGGTTTGAAGGGAAACTTCCAGCAACCTCCTTGTGAAGCGGGGACCTCGCTCCCACCAAGCCCCCTCCAGCAGCAAGGGGAAGGGCACCCAGTCGCTTTCTGCAGGGATGGAACCTTTGCTGGTAGAGAGATCGATCAACAGTATCTGAGAAACAGAGCAGAACAGCTGGGATAAGTTTTAACCCATCTGCATATCTGTATGTATATTATCTGAAGTTACCTCTGTGCTTGTTTGCAGAGTGCACAGAGGTGCAGCCTAGTGTACTAGCCCTTAAATTAAGCAGGATTAAACAGGTCCCAGGTGGCACTTAATGCTTCCACTAGGTTTGTTTATCCTTAACTTTTTTTTTAAAAAAATAAATAAAACCTAGGGTTTATTTGAGCAGAAACCTCAAAGCAGTTGAAACTGTTTTTCCCCTTAAGTAGTTTTATCAGACTATAGTACCCAGAACCATCCCCACCAAGAGCTCTGAAGAACCAATTCCCTAAAATTGTTTTACATATTATATAAACTTATTTTCTTTAAGCACAAGGGCTAATTGGGACAGATTCTAATTTTTATTGACTCACTTTCAGCAGCACTTTACAGCTCTTCGCCAACCATGTTCCTGGTGAGGTAAGAAGCATTAGGAACTATATGTGAACTATTTTTTTCAGCGTGGTGAGGCAATGGGACAAACCTACAAGCTAGTAGAAGCTGCTTCGGTACCCCATTGAGCAGAGGTCTGTCAGGGCATACCTGATAACCTGAAAGCAGAGAGATGCAAAGCGATCTGCATAGTCATCCTCAATTTGGGAAAGCTGAACACGCTTCGTGACAAGTCCTGCGCAGGTCTCCATCCTCCATTTCAGTTAACCAGGTAAAATACCTAGTACTTGGAACAGAGCAGAGATTACTACTCTTAGCCCTATCGGGTCTCTTGTCAAAAGCATCCCTGAAGGAGGACAGGGAAGGTAGGTTGAGGTAAGACACCCATCTTTGCAGTTGCTCTCCTTTAGCCTAACATCTGTACTGAGAAGATATGAAGGACCAGGAGCTCATTGTTTCTCAGAAAAGGAATCAGCAGAGCAGGTTTAAGGAATGCGATGCTTTTGAGATGGCTTTTTCCTTCCTATGCTACACACTGCAAACTCAAACCTGAAGGAGAGCCACGGCAGAAGTATTCTTACCTAGAGACTTCTAACCACCCAAGGGAAGGCAGAGAAAGTGTGAAGAAAGAGACCTTGTTCATTAGGACGTGCAAAAAGGAAGCTGGTAGAACCTCCAAAACCCCTGGGTAAATCAACAATCTGAGAAGACGTCATGCAAGACCTAAAAATTGATCAGGAATTAAAACCTTTTTTTTCAATCTTTTGCTTTTCCTGAACTTCCTATAACCAGAGTTTAGTGGTCAGAAGCAACGAAGGCGTGGATAGAGTACCTACCTTTGCTCCAGACTTCACTGTAGGTCAGGAGAGCAGAGGTGATGGGACATGTTCTTCCCCTCTCGTGCACTTGGTAGCATAAAAGGGGAGGAGGAAATGATACTGCCAGGGCCAAGTCTCGAGCTCAGCAGCAGTCTGAACACGTGGATCTCAAACCTTTTTTTCCCCTGAAAGCTATTTTTAAACTAGTGTAAATGTAGTTTCTCTTTTCTTTGATGCTTAATTAGTTCCAATTAAAATAGACTACATTTAAGTAGTATACATTGAAGTTTGAACTGTGCTCATCAAAATACAGTAAACAATAAAAAAATGCACTTACCCTGAAATATACGTGCCCTTTATTATCTCCTCAAAACTTCCAAAGGGATTTGGTTTATGAATCACAAACATTCCCCTCAGCATTAGAGTCTTATGAGTCAGTAAGATAGTCATCATTAATCACTCCTCAAGCATTTTTAACAAGGTGGTTCCTGCTTACTGCATGTTTTCATCCACTTCAGCCATCTACACAGCATAGGAGCTGCGCCTAGAGCTTTACAGACAACCAAGACAAAAATCTTTGCTTCATAGTGTTTATAGCTACAACAAGATCACACAAACCAAGAAAAGATTCTTTGCCAATGAAAAGATAAGAATAGAAATTACAACTATGGCAAAGTAGCCAGTAATTTTATTTTTTTTTTTTTACCAAAATAAGAGATAAGTGTGCATTTCTGTATTGTTTGTATACAGTTCCTACTTTTACTACTGACCATTTTAAGTAGAAAGCTATTTACACAATTGACTTAAGACTTTAAGATCATTGTACCCATGAAAGCATTTTATGTCCTCCCCTTTCTCAAAGGAATGCAAATCACTATTTTGCCATTAGACTGTTTCAAGGGGGGGGGGAGGTGGAAAGACATCCCAGTTCTAGACCAAACACTTATACCACTTGCATCAACATGTTTTTTAAGAAGCAGTAGCAGAGGTGCCAGAGTTGCTATAATCTGAGTGGCTACTTAAAAGAAAAAAAAAAAAATTTGGAAGTTAAATACATTTTCCACTCTTAAAGAGATAAAATACCTATTCCATGACTGCCACTTATTTAATGATATTTATGCAAAGAATAAGGAAGGAAGGTTTCATTTGTTCTTCCCAGAACTGTTTGTCAGTCGTTGTCTTTTCCTCCTCTATACAGTGAAAAAAAAAAATTGTTAATATAACTACATCTGTGCTCTGTGGAAAAGCTGTATACGCTCATGCATATTTTTTCAGGACTGCCAATTAGCCTACAGTCCTTTTGCTGGTAAGGAATGTTTACGAGCTTCTCTAATGCTTTTTTCCAACTATTACAGCTGTTATTTTGGACTTTGGTGCCATAAATGAATGGATCACCCCACAAGACAGACCAGAGTTATGAAACAACAGCTGTGAAAACAATGCAATTAAGGACACAGTTCCAGAAGTACTCTGTTACAAGCTGTTTATTAGAACTTCACTTTGACAATAAATAAGGTATTTCCCAAGCAATCAAAATGTAATTATTTAGAAAGTTAAACAACTGAAGTTTTCACAATGCATTTTTTTATATATACATAATTTACTGTATTTTAAACACCAGTTCATCCAGCGCTGTACAACAGTAGGATGTCAATTTCTCAGATTCACACAGCAGGAGACTACCAAGACTTATCGTTAGTCTGGAAGCTGTGCGTGTAAAAATAATGCAAAATCACACCAGCTTCAGGTTGGATAGTCCAACTGTTACGGAAGAATCTCTCTGTTTATTAGACTAGCTGTTGCTGATTCAAATTCTGGCATATGGCTTACCCAGGAGAAATAGTGCCTTTTAGGTTTGTGGCTTTAAAGAACCAGTAAGCCCTTCAATTCCAACAGCACAACATAACCACTTGTAGCTTTCTGTGCTACTGCACACCCAGTTCTGCCCTCAACGCAAGCGGCACAGAACAAACTTCTGTAAGGGATGATCATTTTCAGTGTTGTAAATCTCAGTAAGTACAAACTTTGCACTTCAACTTACTGCTAATTATGAAAATGTATTTCGGTTTTGGTCAAATGAATTAGCATTTCCTCACTTAAATACTCAAGACATTTAATATGCCTTAATAATACTTTTAAGAGTTTGACATTCAAAGTTAATCTCCAAAGAATGTTAAATAAAGCACCAAGTTTTCCCCGCATATTTATTCCTTAAAGAAAGTCTAAGAAAGACAAGTTTGGGTTTGGTTTTTTTTTTTAAATGTTAGTTCTGCTAAGAGTTGTAATTTAAAAATAAAATTTAATTCTTATGGTTTGATGACAGCCATATTTCCAAAGTGAGCTTTATATATTCTGTGCAACATCCCATTTTCTTTAAGTGCAGAGGTACAGGTCTCGAAGTTACGCAGCTGCAATGGAGTTATCATCTGCTTGACGACCCTGAGGCTTTAAGAAAATAAAGATGGAGAATTAAAAAAAAAGGCAAAATACTAAGGCTGTTATGAAACTCACTTTGCAATACATTGTGTTGATCAGTGTTGCTCTAGTACACAAGTGTGGTGTTAAGCCTATCCTCATGTCTAACGGTTTCCAGCGGTAGGACAAACACAGAGGACATCCAACTGAAATTTCAGTTTGGCTCAGTGAGTACATGGTGGAGGCCTCAGCTCCTTAACTGCCCTGTTAAATGCTGAGAGCATCTCCGTACACATTTGGACAGCTCAGCACAAGGCCCGGCTGATCAGAGTCCTGAGTATTACTGCAGTACAAAAAGCCAATAGTTGCCAATGCATAGAACAGGAATGAGACTGGCAGTTTCTCGGATGGAATTTCAAGCAGAATCACTAGAGATGGGAGAGAGCAAGGAGGAAGTTTTAAGGGAGAAAAGGCACCCTTACAATAAGATTTTTTGAGGTCCTGACAACTCCAAAGCAAAAGCAAAGAATTCTGAAGCCTGAGAGGTTCCACAGGAGCATTGAGAACACCACGCTTTTGAGGAAAACAACCTTTTGTACTGACTTAGGAGGACATCTTGACAACCAGTCTAGAAGAGCTACTTTTCACATACACTGTCAATCAGTAAGTTCTCCCTATCTCTTTTGGCTTAAACAAAACTGAAAGAATGCCAGGCCTGTTTCCTGGAAACAGGATTACAGATGTCTGAACAAGTCCATCTCAAGTCATATAAACAAACTTTTCAGGCTCCTTGCTTGCTATGGGTCTGACTAAAGACTGAATACAATAATCTGGAGGCAGAAGCAGTGGAAGAAGAAAGCACTGTTTTGGGAAACTGGATTTAAACGATGCTTAAAAAGCCAAATGAAACCTGCAATCTCTTTTTCATCACTAGTGAACTGTCTTCAATCGTACCACTTAAAAAAAAAGCTAGACTGAGCAATTCACAGAGAGGAGGTGTTATTTAGGGAGGTGTGGGATGCTACAGTGTTTCTGAATCTAGTTATATGGGTTGCTCAAACACTTTTTTTTCAGGAGTGCTACAAATTATGGTATTAAAGTATTTCATTACATTTAGCTCACCCCACTGTACTCAAAATACAGGCAACTTTAGAAGTCATTTTACAGAGTAAGACATTGAATAACAGGGACAGGCTAAGCACATTCAGCTCGTTTATTTAATTGTAACCAAATACCTATTACACTTAAACAGGTTTCCTAAGGATTTTGGTTGATGACACCAATGCACAACCCAAGACTTTTCAAAGCAAGTAACTCTGTTACACACTGGCCATTTTAGTCTGCTTAGAAACACTCAGCTTTGAACAGAGCTGGGATGGTAGTCCCCAAAAACTGAGCAGCCCCACAGGGAGCTTTTAAACACAAGGCTCATCTCAGAGTCTTACCTTTACAAAAATGTGTGTTGGTATGAATCGTCTGAGCAACTGATTCGTGAAGTTTGGGAATCGCAGCAAGTTAACATGAAGAGATGGTAACTGCTGATATCCAGCCATCAGAGGATAGAAGTTATATAACATTTCCTGCTGCGTGCCAGGAAGGATTCTTAATCGGATCTTAAAAAAAGAAAAAAGCCACAAACGTAGGTAAGTTCTGTGACCAAATGCAGTCCTCTGTTTACTTTATATTTATACACCGTTTACTTTCTGAAGTTGGAAAGAATGCAACTACTTTCCTATTCTAGTTAAACTATTACTTCTATACTGGAGCACCATGTCATCCGTAAAGAACATAACAAACAGCTCCTAGTTAAGCTCCCATTTAGCCCTTCTTTAAATGGAGTCTGCATCCACATGCTCTTCCAAACAGAATTTACCATACTCTAAACATCTAAAAACCAATGAGTTTGGCCTCTCTGCACATCTGCGTAAGTCTAATCAATGTGCTCTTCACCACCAGATAAACCAGCAGGATCAGTAGATGTGACAATTTTGTACCTGTTTAAGGCCGGAGAACATGAAGGCATCGCTGGGTTCCACTGACACCTCCACATCCTGGACTAAGTTGGTCTTATTTTGCAGGTGATATCTAACGGGTAGGGATTCTCGGACCCGACCAAATGATGGCAGATCTTTGGAAAGAAAGAAAGCAATTTCAAATACAAAATATATCTTAAGAGTTCCATACATAAAAAATAAGTCTATCGTAATGAGTGGTGAAAAGTTTGAAGAAAAAAAATACAATCACTAGATATCTAAAGCATTTCTGACAAGAAAAAAAAAATGAACAGAACACGATATTATTTCAGCTTTTCAATACCACTTCTTCAACATCTAGTTACAAAACTCCCAACTGCTAATACTGTCCGGTAATTCCAACTAGGAAGTCACTTTGGTTACTGATGGATATTTTCAGCTTACAAAAACCTTATCAGATACTGTCAGGGAGCTCTTTCAAAATAAAACAGGAAAGGATGGTGGAAGAATCTCAGTACAAAAGAAAGCAAACTGAGGAAAGCGTACAAATTCTGTGTGTTCAGTGAGCTCTCCACCCCCCCTCTGCTCTTGTGCAGGTGAAGTGCTAGAAGAGAAACAGTTCACCTGCCCGCAAGCAGCTCCAATTCCCCAGGCTGTTTCTTCCCTGGGATGAAGTCAGGGCGTGGGCGGATGGAACAATGCTTGCCATAGGCACCTAGAGAAACCTACTGGGAAGGTAGCATCAGCAGAGGTAACTCTGGCCCCTGTGCTGCCACGTAACACAGATCAAGCCATTAACAGCTTTTAAGAGAACGTATTCATGTAACTACCTTCCAGTTCTTCCCTTGAATTGAAGGGGGGAAAGCGGGGCAATGCTTGAGACAGTCTAAGCGATGATACAGTTTCCTTCACTAGCTCCGTAACATCCAGCACCAGTTTTCTGTCTTTTGCTACAGTAAATGTAAGCTCTGGATGCTGTAAAAACTTTGGCAGCTCTAAAAATTCTAATTGTGACATATACGTTGCCAAATTAATATTACCTGCATTAACATGGAGGGGAATGCTCTCTACAATCACGTGTGGTAGAGTGATGACTGTACTAACAACAGGTACACTTTCCACAGGCGAACTTCTGCAGATAAAAGTCAAATGCAGACCATGTTGAAAGTTATACAATGTAAAGTATCAAGTGAATACACCAAAAGACCATCACTTATACGCAACTAAACTAAAATTACAGCAATTTCAGTGGTGGAAAGAAAAAACCCAAATCCTTTTATTGGATTGTTTGAAGTGAGCAAAAAGTGCCATAGCATGGAGATAAAACAGCAAAAGGCAAGTAAGAACACTGAACAGCTCTAAAACTAAATAAAAGCAAACCAGAAGATAGATATACCTCAACACTTGTCTTGGAAAACCGAGTGCATACATAAACCCAAAATCGAGGGTGGGAAAATAATTTTCTCATTTAAAAAGTTACTTTGTTTCTACTATCACAAAACTACTCCTCTGACTTGGCTTCTCAAGTGAAGTATTTCATGACCAGAGAAAACTGGGAGTGGAAGGTGACAAAACAGCTTTGTAATTGACTTTAAGATATTACAAAGAAGAAAGCTTCATGGAATGTTAAAACCATAACCACATAATATTTCTCTCAAGTGAAAATATGTATTTATTTAGAAGTCTAATAAGCTAAGCAGTAAGGTCTGAAGTCTACACAGTGCTTGCTACAGGAAAATCCAAACCCAAAAAAAGCCAAAAAACCAAAACCCACCAAAAAAATACCAACTCACCATCATCCCTAAAACAAATCAACTCATTTCCTCTCCCCATCCAAGCCAAGAGATACTTACCTCTTCCAGGAAATGACGTAACATCCAGTTGCTACTCCACTAGCATTACTAACTGGAGGACATCGAAGGCAAAAGCACTCACTGGCACTCTCACCTGTCTGTAAAACAACTATCAGCAAGATTTTGTTTAAAATCAAAGCGTAATCATTACTGCAGAAGCCACCAAGTCTAAAAAACCAGTATGACAAACACAAGTGCTCAGCCCGAAACGCCTCTGAAGGGCTTTGTAAAGCATACCTATGTAATATATAAATTCAATAAAGGCTGTGAAGTATCCCAATACATGAAAGGGAGACATATACAAATATATGACAGTTTACTTTCTGAACAGCATTATGAGGTCTTTCATGTACACACAGAACAAATCATTGCAAATTTAGAGTTCATACACAACCCCTTCACCCCGAAAATAACAGGAATTAAAATTTTACGCTTCTCCCACAGCAAATTCCAAGACATCAGCAGAAGATGCCTCTCATGTTTTAAAATGAAAATGAACACAAACATTTCTCCTCTCCCACCCAAACAGATGGAAGGTGGGGAAGAAGAAACAAGAAAAATATACTTGCTTTGAGTTTTCACTATTTTTTTCTTCTTTATCTTTCTCCACATGAATAAACAAAAAAGAAAAGTACCTTTTCACTTAGAGAGTGATAAAAAAAAAAGTACTAACAAAATAGATATTTCAGTCATTCAAAATTAATCATTAATCTTCATTAAGTCTTATGGGGGTGGGAATCAACCGAACAGCAGATTTCACGTTTTTCAGTTTCATAGTTTCATGACTGCAATCATGGACACGGATCAATTCAGCCTTTGAATGCTGCCTCTATCACATGGTGAAGTGTTTGCATTCCAGAAAGCATACATAGCCCAGAAACACTGGCAATACTGAGTATCTTTTCATATGGATATCTAAGAAGTTGAATATCAGAAGTACTTTCAGGTGCTTTCCCTTATGTCTGTTATATTTAGACTTTTGGTTACCATCTATATTCAAGTCTATTTCCTTGATCTAGTGAAGTAGAACTACATTTTGAAGCACACTACTAACTTGTGTTCTGGCAAACAACTACAGTATTAAGCAGCTTTCTTCTACTTAAAGTTTGATAAGCAAATGTTGTTTAAAAGTTTCCCCCTTTCTTACTCCCAACTTAGCAAAAAGTATCCTCCCGACAAGAGAGCATAGTCTAAGAAAACTTACCATTCTCCACATAGGACTCCAGTTGATCTACTGGTGTCATGGAAGCTGACAGCTGTAGCTGACTGGTTATAATAGTGAGAGGCCAAGGAGAGGCACTCAGGATGTCTGTCATCAGTAAAAATGGTATATCTGCAAATACTCTGTCCAAGTGCTCCAACTGTGAAGACAGACACAAGATCTGGCTATTTCTAACTAAACAGGGTGCAACTCTCGAAAGGGGTATGATTCCAAAATATCAACAACTTTTCAAACATGTACCTTTGTGGAGACAAACTTGACAGCAACATCGAAAGGAAATACTGTTTCTATGGTTACAGTTTCATCCTGTATAGGTAATGAAAAGAGTGGGAAGAAGAGGGTAAAAAAGTTATTTTCAGTTTCAGACCTGACTATTGATGTCAAAGGTTACTAATATAAAATCACTTTTAATCATCATTTTAACAAAGTCCTCCCCAGGACAGAATGTATCCAAGATATTTAATAAATACAGAAAACTTATCTTCTGATTACACTTATTAAACTGCTCACCCTAAATTGGGCTACCATACTGCTGATTTAGCTTTTTTTTTTTTTAATCTACTAGAAAGGTTTCTAAGAAACTTGGAATTACAGCCTTTAGATTGAGAGTATTTCTTGCACTTCATGAATGTATCTTCAGCAACTGGTGCATCTTTACATCCTACCCGGTGACACTTGCACAGGATTTCTTTCCCCTCAACGATAGTGTTGATTAAGTAAGAAACGTAAATCAGAAACATCCTTGCACCAACTGTTCCACAACGAATGTATATTGGTTTTTCCAGCTGCAAAATAAAGGAGACAGTATGAGCCAAGCTATATCTAAATTACATTAATTAGGCCTAGAGCTGTCCAAAACTTGTTAGTCATCTTACTTGGTCCAAGAGGGCAATAGTAGAATGGGTATTATTTTGATCATAAAGAATCTCCTACAACGCATGATCTTAATCATGCAGTGAATGATTTTAATCAGGGTAGCACAGCTCCAGTTGCTTCACTTCTAGTGCTCATTACTTAACAGTACAAGAAAAGAACCATTACCATGTTATATAGGATATACCCAACTTCTAATTTACTAGTCACAATTTGAGTTTGGTGCAACTATTTGATCCTCTACCACGCTGAATCACACTTGCTGACTATTACCATATCTACTGTCAGTTAGGCAGTGCATTTAATTAACAGTTGAGATTAACCTCCTTATTTTATTTCTTATCTCCCAGCTGTATCACCAATGACAGAATATACCTTATTCCCAAATTTAGCCCAAAAGGGGATCTAGCTAAAGAAATAATAAACTACAAGTAAGCAATAGGCAAAACACACCATAAGTATTTATCAGTTCAGATATCTGAAAATAAACTTATGCCCTTCTATGAGAGTCTGTTATTAGTTGATCCCCCTTTTTCTTAATTGCGCTACAGAAAGAAAGTTTTAAGCCTTCACCTTTTCCCCTGGTTGCAAGTCTCCTATAGGGATATCGGGAAGCAGTGCAGGAAAGGAGTCATCGCATGCATCCGTTCCATGAAGAGTCACCTGAGTTTTCTGAGTCAGGTTGGCATCTTGCCCTAGGATTAAAAACAGTCTTCAAATCCACACAGGCTTACATCACAGAAGCGTGAAAACAATAACTAAAAAAAAATAAGATATTCATCTCAAAAAGCAATGCATGAGGAATTAACATTGTTCATTCGGTTGAGGGAATCTTTCAAAAGCACCAGCAGAGGGTAGATTTGAGAGCACCCTAAGTTTTCTAAGTTGGAGGGTTCACATCCTGCAAGGTTTTTGTTTCATCTATTTGGGCCAAAAAAAAAAAAAAAAAAAAAAAAAATCTCAATCAGAAATCATATCTAGGTGTTCCCTACCATATACAAAACACAACATGACCATGCAATGGAAGTTTTTCTTGGTACTCTGTATGAAGTAAAAAGGAAGTTTCACAGTTCTGTGACTCTTCTGTTTTCAAAAGCGTGGCTTAATGATTTTACATCTTTTTAAAATTGTTCTTCCACATCTGTGTTGAAAATACATAGAGACAAATGTATAGATGTTAAACGAAACCATTCTTCAGTCAGAGTTTAACTAGAATAATGGCATTACTGCAATCACGTGGGATAATTTGCAAAGCAAAAACAAGCCGCATCTTGCCAAAGAGTTGCGACTATGGAAAAATATATCACCTGCCCTATAAACTGTCGCATTTCAATTGTCCTTTTAATGTAACCAGCCAGCCCGCACTGACCTTGCATATCATGTGTTAAGAGTCAAGTGGGGAAAAAAAAAAATTAAAAATCAAGACCAACTATTAAACACTGCTTTAGTAACCAAGGCCAAACATCCAATTAAGTAAGTTAAAGAACACTCCACTGACTTTAATGAACCATACAACAGTACACGGAATCTAGTTCTATTTCAGAGTACACAGCACATATTGCATCCTGTATGCTAGTGGCTTAAAAATATTTTTGCCTTTTAGCATAATTGCTATAAATAGGGGTACTGAGTATAACATTTGGACTTTACATATTGAAAACTGTCAGCAATAACTACATACAGCTAACTAGGACTTAGACATACAATATTTGCATTTTCTCTTTTTCGTTGGAAGGAATACTGTCTCAGTTCTCCACCACTCCCAAAATTTCAAGTGGTTTAAAAACCAAACCACATTGTCCAGGGCAGGGGAAAAAAGTGAGGGTGGGTGGCAGAGAAAACCCACAAAGACTATACTTAGAAAACATTAATCTAGCACTGTCTAATGCTTTCCCTCAGCAAGAAAAAGATCTATCTCTTGGGAAAAGAAAAATTCAGTTATGAGCAAATTAAATAAAAGGTTAGGAAGGAATACAAAAGCTTTCAAGTTTTCTTTCAAACTGGTAAAGACTTATCTTCTGAAGATACTCACGTAAACACTACTGACAAGCAGTGGTTAAGAACCATAACTGAATGAGTCTGTTAGCTCTTATTTTTACCACTAGTATCTCATCGTTGACAACCTTCACTTTGGTTTGGCTCTCAATTACTGCAGGAGAGACATTTACTGTATTTCTCTGCATTGCATCAAGAACAAGGAGTCAATTAGGAGACTGCTGGATTAAAAGAAAATAACCCCAAATACCTGGCTTTAAACCTGCTGTAAGCTTAACATCTTTGGCCACTGTCTCCTCATGTGACTGGACTGTCACAATCAAACAATACATTTCATTAGTCAGGGCAGGAGGTTCATGACGGAGCTGAACAGAAATGTTTGGCACTCTAGAAATAATCCTTTAAGAGAAAAGACTCGGTTATTGTATGTTGCTTAAATAACAAGTTCTTAAGTCTAGTTTAAAGGAGATTAAAACAGTCTATTGTTTAAGAGAGTTCTGACAACTGGTGGCTTATTCATCTAGGAGGTGCAAGATTCCTGAAAAGCAAGATGATAGGAACAACTCTATAAAACCAATTTGGAACCCCACTAATAAGCACTGATGGTTCAGGTGTTCTGTCAGGAAAGAAAAAAGCACCTCCACTAACAGCAAATTGGATTTCATTCTTTTGAATACATCTAAATTAGCGTTAGCCTGTTCATTAATAATTATTTTCCAATACAGTTTCTTATGGATTCTTTCTCTGTGTGATGGCTTTTGTAAGAGAACAATAACACCTCCTAGTCTGCATAAAAATCTGGGAAAAAGTCTGCCTAGTGGAGCTTGGTAAAGGGAAAAACTAAAGCATACTTGGTATGCTCAGATATCAATGCAAGCTTTTCCTGTACTTCCAGCTATCTTGAACCTCAAAAGTCCTAAAGAATTAAAATAGTACCTATTTTATCCCCAGTTAAGCAAAGACATATAAAAAAGCTCATATTAAAGAAGTCCCAACAAGTCTGTCTTTTTTTTTTTTTAGGTAGAGTGATCAGGACTTCACAGGAGACTCACAGCGATATATCATACATATTTTCAAGTTTTACTCACATAGTGCTTGCCTGAATAGTCAAACTGTCCCAGTGCACTTCATTATCTGGAAGCTTAGGTCTCCGCCTGAAAGAACGTGCTGCCTGCAATGCTTCCTGGGATGAAGCAGCATCTCCACCTGCTCCACGCCAGTTCAGAATCACACATCGGCCAGATTCACTTCCCAGGATCAAATCCACAGAGGTGATCTGACAGACGCAAATTTGAACACATACTGATAACTTTGTCTTCAGATCACCTACTGTAACAATATAGTTTTGCAACATACACATCCTTATTGTGCCTGTGTATCACCAAAAAGCTTCTGGCAGCTTTGCAGACTGAAGACACCTCACCGCTCCAGGATTTCATTTAATGAAACAGTGATGTGAAAAGTATCCGTGCTCATGTGTGCACAGCGTAGTATTTTGTAGCTTCCTACCACCCCATAGTGTTACACCACCTCTCCCACACCCTTTTTTTTCTAGTGTATTACACACTAGAAAAAAAAAAACAACTGAACAAACTTGAAGCAATACTTATGTATTTTGTGATAATTTTTTGCTCTGGTGTGGTCAATAACATTTTACTCTCATTTTTGGTACTTAAGTTTCAAGAATTCAAACATTTTGAACTGCACTGACATTCATAGCTGGTACCAGATTAGAGGCAGCTTTGTAGTTTTGAGTTCTTGTAAGCATCAGTAAGAAAGGCGTAAAACAAATTGACAAACCTCAATCTTCTTTCCTACATCTTCAGTTCTTGCAACAAATTTGAAAGTGAACTTTCTCGTTTTGCCAGGGACTAAGCACATTGTTCCTTGTGATGACTGTTCTAGAATATCACTTTTTTGATATGCTTCTTCTACCACACAGTATTGGTTATAATCCTACAATGGAGGAGTGGGGAAAAAAAGTTGATAAATCCAGAGGTAAGACATCTTGAGAGATTAACGGTAGTATAGCAAATGTTAAGGCTCTGTGTTACTAGATCAAACTATATGGGTTCTTGCTACTTTTCACACTGTGGAAGTTAGACTTAGCAAGTAATTACAGTGCAATTCTTTAACGCAAGATATCCATTATATTAATTAATGTAACTGTGCAAGAACATCAAGAGTAGTAAGACATTAAAATGATCCCTCTGAAACTTTAGAAAGCTTCACAGAGAAACAAAGATATGATAGACAAACTAATCAAACTACATTTGGGAGTTTTATCACAGTACCAGTGTACTTGCCAAAAGTGATAGACAATGCAAAGAGAAAACATACCTTTCCAACTTAAGTATTAACATAATTTTTTTATAAGAACTTCTGATTTTTTTTTTTTGTTTAAAAACAGTAATAGAGATTATTCCATTCTTATAATAAGCTTCTATCAGTAGGTCAGAGGTAAGATAGAACACAGTTACCTGATTATTGAAACCGATGCAGAGCTTAGAAAACCTGATAGGATGAGGACAATCAGCTCTCAAGTATACATCAAACTGCACAGGAACATCAACATGAAAACTAGGAGCAAGAAATTTTGCTTTGCACTGCACTGGAATTAAAAACCAAAACAAAATTAAAACAAAAAACCAAACCATAAACCCAAGAAGTAGGTATTAAACAGATCAAACTACAACATTAAATTCCAGAAGCACACTCTTGAAATAATCGTGGTAAGGATTGCTCTGCATATACACACAAACCAAAGTTTTAAGACTAAGTGGGACAAATTTGGCTACTAGCACAGCCACAGAAAGCCACTTTTCTGCACCTGACTGAAAGCTTTGCAGAGAAGAGAGGCAGACATCCAGCAGAGAAGAAAAAAAAAAAATAAAATTTGTACACTTAGATACACTTCCTTTGTAGGTAATGCTCACTCATGCCCCCTTTACTATGGGGGTTATTACTTGGTATACATTCTGCCCTCTTCCCTCAGGATCGTACTTCAAAGCACAGCAGAGTGGCAGAAGTCTTTCAAAAAGCAAGGGTTTACTACTTCTACAATGTTTAAAGGCATAAGTAGCTTCAGCTAGAAGTTCTGAGGATTTTTTTCCCCTCAGACACAATGCTCAAAGGATTCTTCTTTAGTAATCCATAGTGGGAATAAGAGATCACTGCCTTCTCTCATGATTTCTTATCTTCCTGATTTAGATGAAGAACATAACAGTGCTGAAACTAGAGTTCCAGTGTTGCTGGATTTAATATACACTTTATATTTATTCCTGATTAGTTAATTTTCAAGAGATAAACTACATAAAAATGTATAATCTGGTCTAAATTTCCTTTCTTACTTACCAAATGGTATAAAATCTTGGACTTCTATTGTGAAAACATTGCTGCCTGCCAAGGAAACACGGTCAGCCCACAATTTTTGTGATGTTTTCACAGCAGCAGCGTCACAATCAGGTTCAGGATCAGGGCTTTCGTTCTGTATCCAGACAGAAGATTACAAATAACAATAAAAGGAAGTTACCAAATACCGACCACTCTTAAGATTATTTAAAAGAGTAATAGGACTTTTGCCACTTACCATTAGAACTTTTATCAGATTTTTTTCTATTCGAGATTTCTGATCTTCTTTAAGAGTAGATGCTAGCAAACAGAAAACAAAGATTACAAGACAGAAGCAAGTCCTTTTTTTTAAAAAAAAAAAAAAAACACCTTAAAAATAAAAATAAGTCTTCCCTTCAGATTGCATCTTTCAAAAAACACATTCTGGGCAAAAAAAAAATTCTAACATCTATCTACCAGTAATGAAGGATTAGTTCAGTTTTCAGAATTTCACCCATTTTAAGTGTTTCCTCTTAGTTCCACTGGAACCAAGTAAAATATTTTTTGGTTAGACATGCGTTTCATAATTTATTGGAGGAAAACCCCAAGAGAATATGCCTATACTTTCTTGTTATTTATGTTTAAAAACTGAAGAAACAGCAGAAACCAGAAAAGTCTGGACATGCAAAAGGCAAGCTCAGATTATATTAGAAACAAAAACTAGAGAAGGTGACAGGAAGAAAAAAGGACTTATTGAAATAAGCACTCTTCCCTTGAAGATGAAGAAAGGTGGGTTTGTCTCATTGGCTATTCTATAATATAAAGAAGAGTAGCCTGGCTAGCTAACAGAAGATGCAAACACATTTTTACCACACCTACCCTAACAGTGGTATTAGTTTGCAATTTGGGGCACAAAGAGGATTATTTCTGCAATATCAAG
>NW_009260268.1:3790753-3799889 GCF_000687185.1 Egretta garzetta | reverse complement strand
TTATTTCATCAGCAGAGTTCCAGTAAAAAATCTGACATAATTGTATTTGCGATTTTAAAGTCCAGTAAAATTGTGCTAGCTTTGTTACTTATTAGGAAAAATGTTTTTCCCTTTTAGCTGTATTACAGTTGTTTCCCCATCCCAAAGCTCCGGAAGTTTCTGTTACGTTATTTGAAGTCTCAAATGGAGCTCTGTGCCTCAGATACCTTTACACAATGCATTTGAAGGCAATTAATTTTATAGTAGAAGAGCAAGAAAATTCAACTTCCACAGAATATGAGAGAAGGTAGTAAAAATCCAGCACAGGTATACAGTTATTTTGTAGTCAAATCATTTGAAGTACTGTAAGCATTGTGCCTGACAAAGATTACTCAGACTTCCAAATACAGGTAATATAATTTTTCCTGTATAGGCTGAATATATTTCTTAAAAGAATACCTCTACCCAGCAGCTCTAACGAATACGTTATATAATCTTTTAGCTGGGCCATCAGATATGAACATTTGAGAGCTGTCGTCAGTATGGAAGTGAGAAGAGTCCACCATCCTTCGCTGCGATATTCACACATAACATAATCCAAGAGCCTGCAACACAGTAAAATTGAGAGAAAAACAAGTTATAGACACCAATATTTTTTAGAAGCTTGCATTTATGTGGTATCATTAACACAAAATTCATCTTCACTAATACAAATTCTAGATTAAAGCCAAGTCTACTGTTTATATACAGCAATGATTTATTTAAAACAGCATGAAGTTATTGTAAAGAAACATACTTATTTGACAAATTTTCTATTTCAGACTAGAACAATTTTCACAAGAGAACAGTAACACTCAGCTGCCTTCACATAGAGAACTAGCAAAACAGCAACTGAACAGAAGAGTCTTAGACCAGCATTGCATTAAAAATACTCTACTATTGAGTATGCAGTAAGCTTTAAGAAAAACAAACCAAAACCCCCACAATAAAGTCCCCTTGCAAACTGAAGAATTTTAAAGTTCCTTAAGCTGAATTGTTTCTTTTCCTTCCTACCTCCTATCCCCTGCTCCCTTCAAGGGTTTCAAATATCTACAATGCATGCACCAATCTTTATCAGGCACACCTTAAAATGGTTTTAATACTGAACAATGTTTGCTATTTCTAGCAAAGCAGAGAGGCGATATTTTTAAACTCTGTTCAAGACGAGTTCTCCCTAATTCAGAAAAATCCACCTAAACGTAAATAAGAAATGCCTGTTCGTATAAAAATTAGGCTTGATGCAAATTGATCTGCTTATCCTAACTTATCTTCTCCTCCATGTAGCTTCCAGTCAGCTAGTAACAACAGCAAACACATCTCTCCTACCTCAAACATACTCCCTTTACAACATGGGATCTTTGAAACCTAATTAATGAAAACACTGTGGGACTTAATATGACCTTGACTCCATTTCCCCTTAAAAATACAAAGTTAAGAAACTAAGCATAAGACATATCCTTCAGAAAAGATAGTAGCTGTACCTCAGCACTAAGCTTTCCTAGCTCTGTAGTCAATAATAGCAGAAAACTACACCAATAAAAAGAATTCCTTTTGTTAGTTACCTGGTATATAAACAAAAATCAAATTCAGCTACATTTCCATATTTTTTTTTAATTTTGTCACTACAAAGTCTGTAATTAAATGTAACTACATTCTTATTGCAGTAGCAGGCAAGTTTCAGAAATCACTTCTGGGAAAAAGAGAGCACACATGATCCATCACTGAGCTAGAAATAAATATTTGCCAAATAATGCAAATCGCCACAACAGCTTACAGCAGGAAGTTTTTCTACTCTAATAACTGACTCATCTGTTTTGCTTTCTTTGACATAAGTGGAGTTTGTAGACTCCAAAGCTCGTGCTTCAATCAAATCCAGGTACTAGAAGCATCTTAGATGAGCTTCCAACATTATTCTATAGCAGTAAGACATGCGGTCTTAGTGAGAAGAATAGCATGTGAAAAAGCAGTCACGGATGGTACTCACTTCAAAGCTTTGGCATAATCTTTAGCATAGTAATATTCTTCTCCCATTTGAACCACTGATAAAAAAAAAATAAATGAGTATCAGGTCAATACTGAAAGTCTTTGCAAAATTAATTTTAAAAATATGCATCTGATTATCTATACTCACTCAAATGACTTTTCATTCTTGGACATTTGTATTTCTTGAACTGCGCAACAGCATTACTCAACAAAGTGATTATTAGCTCCTAAAAGATAAAACCATTACTGATATCATTATATATGCAAACATTAGGATAACATTAGAAAACAGGTTTGGGGTTTTTTTTTTTATAGAATAGAACTTACCGAGTGAAGGACATTTTTCTCTTTCAACTGTAGGGATAAAATCCCCATCTTCTCCTTTTCAGGATCAGAAAGATCAAAGCCTGCATAAGACAGTGAAAAATCCATGAAATTAGAATTTTGTCCAGACCCAAAGGGAACTATTTATGTGGTGAGCTGTATGCAATGCAAGCTCCAACTCAAGCACGCTCAAACTCTTAAACATTCTTTTGCCTAGGAGACGGATATATTGGTTTAAGAACTCATCAATCCTCCGTGTTCTAGAAGGGAAAATCTGGAACAAATATCTTGCCTTTTGTTTAAAACAACTTATCTGAAGCTACCCAAAAATAGCAAACTATAGTAAGACGACCTAATCTTTAGACTGCATCTATTAACATTTGAAGCGCATATGTTAAGACAGAATTGTAGCCCTTTTCCTATCTGATCTCACGTAAGGATTCAAGCTTATGTTTCTCTAGCAGTACAGAATGCCAGCGTATGAAGAACTGTATAGGGCTTTAAAAGACTATATGCTGGAACCAAAAAAAACCTGAATATATTAACAAGAAAAGTTTTCTCTTCATCTTAAACTATTTAACCTTGGCAGTAGATTTTAATTTTAAAACAGTAACATTTGAAGATAAAAGAGGTTAGACAGTACTGCATTTACAGTAAGTGAAATAAAGTCTCTAAAAGAAGGCAGTGATAAAGTGGCAAAGCCCAAAGGATATGCAGAGAATAAAGAATAGGAGACCAAATGGAGAGGGAGAAAGGGAAGTAAAACCACAGTCAGCAAAGCAATGAAGATCTCAGAACTGCATGTGTATTCATACATAGCTCAAAAACTGTACAAAGTCTGAATTTCTGAGAAAACATCCTCCTTAATAAGAAAGCCACAAATTCCTGCCTTAGATTAAAATTTAGTCATTGCATCCTCTCAATCTATTTTGAAATCCAAAAAGCTTTTTCAGAAAAAAGAAGTCATGAGTTCTTATCTACAGTTGACAAGACACGGTATGGATGGCAGGATGAATTTATAAACAGTCACATTCAGGTACATCGTTACTTTTGCTGTATCCAGTTCTCCAGCTTCTCTTCCCAGGAATAACACATTTCACTGCAGTCAGGCATTTCTGCAGCACACTGATTACAGGTAGCTTAGGCAGCAGTAGAAACAAAGCAGCAGCAGAGCTTCCATATGGCCTAACACAACTTTGCTAAAGACCTGATCCTGCACAAACCCAATGTTCCTTTTTCTATTTGTTATAGAGATCAAACACACTTCCTGTGCTTCCAATTGACAGCTGCTCAAGTCGTACCACCAACTAACAAGAGCAAGGTCCCAGCCCCACATCTGGCTCTGTGGAAAAGGGATTACATGCTTATGCCCACTAAGCTGGCAGGATCAGCAGCCACCAAAGTTTGTCTAAACACCACAGATACAAGACACAGAAACGTACTTAACGTTCCCTGCCGCCATGGTCTTTGCCCATAGAAGTCAAGCACTCCAGTTTGTGTTTCCAGAGGATCCGGATTGGGATATATCACAGAAGACTGTAAATTCAGCAAATATAGTAATAAAAAAAAGGGTTCATGTTTCATTTTAAAGCATTAAAAGTGACCTGATACTCCAATACACGTGCACATAAAAGAAGAAGTTTGCTTTAAAATATACAACCTTTCCAGCCACGTGTATAAAAATAGTACCTCAGGAAATCCAAACATTTAAATACTTCTCATTAATTCAGTCTGACATTCTACTTCATTCACCTTCATTTGTCTAAAATATTGTTACAGAATTACTGAGTAATCCTTTTCAAAACAAGCTCCTAACAAGATAATCCAAGAACAACAAGTAAATAGGAACAAAGACATTTTTAAATAATCAGGACATGTCAGCTGGAGAGTAGCTACATATAATTAGCGTGTATTTTTAAATCGACTGCAGAGATTGGTTTTCCATGCAAGCCCTTCTGCCAGGCAAGTGTCAGAAAAAAACCCAAAACAACCACCACCACCACCTACTTCCCCCCAATCTAATACTAACGCTCTTGTTTCTCTGCTTCCTGCAAGTCATCAGATACAGTGCGCGTATAGAGAAAATATACTGGAAAAGCAAACCAGTACATTTTCAAGTATCCATAGATGTAGAAAGTATACTTTTTTTTTTTAAAGTATTTTAAAACCATGTCAGAATTATTTGTAATAAAATAAACACTAACGTGTTTGTTCCAGAGTAACCTGTCTAATACATAACAAATACTTGTAAAACACATACTTTTTCCTTGAATTTCATTTACACATATCACAGATCATTCCACTACCATTTGAAACTAAAACATAGTAAATTAGCTATCTGGTTACTTACAAATTTTCTCCCCTCCCAACTTACATCATGGTTACAAAGCATACTTGCTAGTTGTTTCCGTTCCTGTGCATAGTAGGCTGCCTGCTGGTAATAGAAACCTGGATTCTGAGTTTGAATTGCTGTCAATCCCAGCTTAATTGCTTCATCAAACAAGTCACCAAAAGCCTGAAACCTATTAAAAAAAAAATAACCAAGATATGTACAGAACAGCAATTTGAACTGAAAGGTACATTTCATAAAAGTTCTGGTTAGTCTTAAGATAGATGATACTTCTCTGAAATTTTGCATCTAAGTTCTATGGCTGCATTTGTGTCATATCCTGTTCATTCCCAGAGAAAAGTGGCAAAGCAAAATGACTGCGTACAGTTTTTATGATCTAGTGTATCTCTTCCTTAGACAAAGAGCTCAGAATTTGTATCTTCCCTAGACAAGTAAAACAGTGAACTTCATAAGATTATATAGGAACTAAACCAGAAACATTACTAAGCAAAAACATACTGTTTAGACATCCAAGCAGCATGCTCAAAAGCCAGTTCTGCACTTCCTATTTTTTTCTTGCACAAGTCAATATGTTTCCTGAACTGAGCAATTGCATCCAGTGGAGTATTATGCTGAAAACAGAGGCGACATATCTAGAAGAAATCAAAATAAGAGGAAAAAATAGCTGTGTTAGGCTGCTAAGGATTAGCTTTAATAAAAAAAAAAAAAAACCCAAACAAAAATGCCACCCATAAAAAACCCAAACAAACTAATTTACTAATTTTACGTATTTCTGAAGAGCTCAAATAGCATAGAAAACAGGGGGGAAAAAACAGATGTAAACCATAATGTACTACACCTGAAATCATGTGGTCCACTTCATCTAATATTATTTTTCTTCCCATTCTCCCTCAAATCATCAGTGGAAGAGTGCATAACTCTGTCAAATTCAAGATGGAACTGCAGAGCCACTGGGAAAACGATTATCTTTGAAGCCTGCAGCCTGCAAATGGAATCTGATGGAGTCCAACTCCAGGACTGTTGTAAATGGTGGGATAGGTTTTTTTGGGGGTTGTTTTGCGTTGGTTTTTTTTTTTTTTGTTGGTTGTTTTTTTTTCTTTTTTTTTTTTTTTAAACCTAAAAGCCCCCAAAATACCACAAAAGCATGGACTGATTCTTAAAGAGTTACTTTCCTCCTAACAAGCGGGAACTTAAGTGTACTGGCTTAAGCTTTGCAAGACAACAGAAATATTCAAGGAACAAGCAACCCTTGTTTTCATTCCCCCTGGACAGACTGAGTGTTAAGGAGAATCTAGTCTTTCAGATGACTGCATCTCCAATGAACTCCAATCCTTCAAGATACTCCCAAACTTCACCTAAGGATCTTTCTTTTGTGTGGAATCCAGAAGTCTCTACAAATCTGAGTGTAATTAGTATTCCACTGATCGCTGTTTCTAATCCATCTTCTTAAAAGCAATATAAAATGGAACTTTTAAACCTTTACACATTAGAAATGCATCAACTTTTTTTAAAGAGTAATTGTTGTCAAAGATTAGAAGTACACTTGTTACCTTGTAGTTTATAAATCCTGCCATGGTCTTGATTTCCAGCATGTTTGTTTCATGAGCCCTCAATTCATGCACAAGATTATAGGCAGTTCTGTAATTTCTAAGCAGGAATACTTAAATTAGAGTTAAATCATACAAGATAATAAAATTTAAGAACAGGACTGCCGACAGCAGAAAACAGCCTTCCAATCAGAGTGTTCTCCCCAGTGAAGAATTCACCCCTTACATACACGTTTAAATAAATTTACATTCAGGAAAATATTTATCATAGTCTATCTAGCAGTAATGTGGGGTATAGAGGGTGGAGGAAGATTACATGAGTCTTACTTGAGAGCATTCTGCGTATCCTGTTTCAGCTCACTGAAGAATGCTATTTTGAACTGGTGTCTAACAAATAAGAGCTGCAAAACACAAACAGTGTACATCATTCACAAACATCTGAACATACCTGTTACCTACAAAGCAGATGTAGGTGATAATTTCAGAGGTTTACCTAATACAGCAGTTGACTTGAAAAACTGACTATGCAACTGTTTCTTAAGAGTTCTCTCTGCCACCATGACGCAGCAGTGCTCTTTCAACAGATTTAATCTATTCCAAGCCTTTCACCCTGGAACACCCCAACTCTGTAACACCCAAAAACCTCTACACCAGTGTCGATTGTTTGTTCAGAGCTCACCACCTGGATCCCAGCTTCCAAGAGAAGGAAGCTGGCAACTGCAACAGAACATTGTGTGTCTTAGCAGATATTGAACAATTTGAAAAGCAAAAGCTAAAAGCTAAATCAAGGGTAAGTTTAAGTTCTGAGCTTCTAAGGGAAGCACTCCCCACAACTAGGTAAGGTACTACATTCAAATAGGTTAACCCACAACGAAAAATTTTTTAAAAGTCAGAGAACTTAATTTCTGGGCTGTGGCTCTTCCCCTAAGGAAGATGTGAGGATGACAAATAAATGTAAGAATAACACCAATCAAAATGAAAGTTTAAATTGCAGAAAATAAAAACAGATTTACTTTCTCTACTGAGAGAAGGCATCTCACGTTGGAAGGGAGAGGGGGGATAAAAACATTTAAGTAACAAACAACCCTTATTTTCATATTTTAACATGCACTATAACTTGCACAGTATTTCAAAGGTAGGGTAACATTACCTGGTGAGTGGTTTTGTTCAAGAACTCCTTATGAGATTTAACTCTTCGTATTTCTGTGTAATAGTAAGTTTGTGCGTGCTCATAGAAAGCATTTTCCAACCTGCAACAGAGTTGCTCATAAGTTTCACTAAGTTTTTCCCACATACAAAGAATATGACAAATTTTAACTTTTAACCATGCTTATTTTAGAGTTGGCCAGAGAAGCTTGAGGTACTACTAAACTGTTCTTTAAGTTACCACACAGTTAAGAGTTTGCAGGCAAAAACTCTTCAAACAAAGCCTTACAGAGGGGTAGCACGAAGTAGAATAAGCTGGTTCAAGAGCCTTATGGATTAATTTCTCATACAACAGTCTCTAGCATTTAACATGAAAAAGTGAGGATAAGCGGTTAGTTTCTGTTGCCTTGCAAAATCCTAAAGAGGTGCCTCAGTCAAAACAAGCAATTTTTACAGAGGCTCCTGGGGTAAGTCTGAACAGGTCAGGATCTTATCTGCTGGACTGTGGGGATAGGAGTAGGAAGGAAAAAATAGCAGTAAATAAGATTATGAGGGCACAGACTAGGTTTCATCATTCTGTCCAAACCTCAACAGCTTGCTGGGTTGCAGAGGTAACAGTTGAACTTGCATTTGCAAGATAAATAGCTCTGTGGCAAGACACAGGTGGAGAAGAGAAAGACAGAAAGGCCCAGAACGCTGAATACAGTATGAGGCTGAGGAGGATCTAAGAAGCATATGCTGTATGATCAAATTGTAAGGAGTAAAATCAACTCAAACAAGACCAGAATCCAGGAGAGGAATACATTCAATAGCACCAACACACATAAAGGATGAAGTATCAGTTCTGTGATTTGGCAGACTTTGACTAAGAGATCACAGCTTGTGCTCTGCTTGCCATGCAACAGGGGGGATGGCAGTGAAAATGGCGGTATAGACCAATGGACAGCAATTGTTAACTAAAAGGAAGACAAGAGAAATTAAGTCTACCTATTATACTTATTTTAGCAGTACATTGCAGCTGTATAAGAAAAGACAAGCCAGTCTGAGAGGTAAAAAACCCCTGTTCTTTTACTACTATGAAATCGCAATGAAAAATGTCAAAACAAAAAGATTAATACCAGGAATTCTGACATTATTATATACTCAAACCTATTTTTTTGATGTGCATGAAGAGTTATTAATCCCTAATGATACAGCCTTATCTTCACAAATTTGGAGACAGTTGCAAACTGCATCTCAAAATGCAACTATGTGCAGTTTGCAAAGGCTTACGCTAGTTAACAATGAGTAAACATTCCCTCTTTAGCACTGAGCAAAATGTGAAAAACTAGAGGTAACAATTACTGTATTTTGACAAATTCTAGTAGCTGTTCATGAGCAGCATGGATACCACAGTGCTGATTTATGTTGAGAACTTCACCATTTATATATAAATACAAGGGTGAGACAGAAGAATTAGTCTCTCAGACCATGACCCTTCCTCTCTCTAAGTTTATCTGGAAAAGTTAAAACTGATTTTAATAAATAATGATTTGCCTTAGTTTGAGCCCTTCTTTTTAGGTCTACACAAGACTGTCTTCCTTTCCCTGTACTGTTTGTGAAATACAGCTTCAAACAAATTATGAAGGTATCCCCTGTAAATATTAAAACAGAAAGTAGAAGAAATGTAAAAAAATGACAAAGACATAGTCTTTGCAACCAGATAAATGCCACTTAGCATAAATAGAGATATACTTATACAGCCAGGAAGCGGGAAGGGTGGGGAGAG
>NW_009260268.1:3787661-3790728 GCF_000687185.1 Egretta garzetta | reverse complement strand
AGGGCCAAAACTGCTGTAGAGGTAGAAAAGCCCACTTTGCCTCTACCCGACTTGAGGAAGAGAACATCTTGGAATATCTAATAACGTTTCTTCAAAAGCAACGTCTCTGACAGTCATTACTCAACCTCACAGAGAAAGGGGAGCTGTGTGGAATTCATCAGGTTGCAGAATAACCTGAAGAATTCCAGTGAACTGATGAAACATTCCCTGCTGGTCTACAATCAGCCTGTCACATCATAGTCATCCCAAAGCATCAACTCTCTCAACACCTCCGTTAGCAAAAGGAAAAAAACAGTGTTTTACAGTCACTTACCTTATAATATAACCGACAAGATGATCAGTGTGTGGAAGTACAAAAAGGGATTTTCCAGAAAGGTCACAAGCATTGCATAAAGCTGCTGCCCTCTCCGATGCAATAACGTCTTCCCCTAGTGAAGTCAAGAAAAGCACAAGTAAGCAGTAGCAGTGCTGCAACGTCAAACTAGCTCTAAAAGCTTGACCTAGGAGAATCCTCTACAAGGACTGGAAAAATCTAAGACACATAAAACTGAGTCCACGTTCTTTCTTACTTCTTCTGGAGTACTATGTGCTTCATCCAGCAGAACACATTGCAGAAGCTTTCTAGGAGTGGCTTAGCTAGCAACAAGGTAGAAGTACGACATAAATTTTTCATCTCTCTCACAGAGAGAGTCTTGAAAGCTACAATAGCATCCAGAAAAGACAAACATATATAGCAGATAGAGGAAAAAGAAAACAACAAAATATAAAAAATGGTTTGCCAGACACCAGAAAGCATGCAGCTACAGCCGAAGCAGCAGCTCTTCAGAAACAAAAGGTTAAAACTTACCACGTTTCACAGCTCCACTCGACTCCAAAACTTTATTAAAACTGAGTTAAACTAAAAGGCTTCTGTAGGTACCAAATACACTTACTCTAAGTTCTCATTGCTGTTACAGCTTTTGCTGATGTCAAGCAAGGTTTAAAATACAACTTATTTACAAGGAAGCATGTCACATGTACACTAACATACCATTTTTTGATACTGTGTATCAAAAGATGGACTTGGACTTAGGGAGGAAGAAGTTAAGGATAAAAGCATCAAATGTTGAAGGTCAACTGCCCTAAGCACTCTTGACATTTGTATGCCTTCCCGCAGCCACAGTGCATGTCATGCATGTAGATGACGTTATATTAAGAAACACAGATAATGTCACAAACGATATGTCAGCTCAGCCTGTCAGGCCTTCTGAAAAATGAGAGCATTGCAACTGCGTATGGAGTTTTCTAGTACCTGGAGGTAATGGTGTTTTTTTCTGAATCAAAACCACAGCAACTTTCGTATTTCTTCCCTGCAAACTTTGCCTAAAATAAGAACAACAGGGCACAGTGTCAAGGTTTCACTTCTTATTTGGGAATAATCAGAACAAAATGATATTTCAGTCTAGACAGAAGCACTGAAAGAATGCTATGTAAGAAATAAAACCAAACACAACAACCTGCTGCATCATCCACAGAACACTGTGTTCTCTTCTTTGTTCAGAAGGGACAGAATAATTGTGCTAAGCTTAGCAAGCAAAATTTCAGAGGCTCTTTTTACTTAAATGACTTTTAAAAATAAACCATTTTTAAAAAAAAGTTTCATTACTGTCAGTTGTGCTTCAAAAAGCAAAGTTCAAGTTGCCCTTAATTTGTGTCTAAGAAAAAAAAAAAAAACATATTTATATATCTTAGAATGCAAAAAGGATTCTGCAATTCACATGTACCATTAGCTTGTAGTATGTTATGAACCAAGTGAAAAAACTCTACCTGACAATTTCAACTCGAGTAGCACATTCTGACTGTTTTTCTTTCCATTGCGGCTCATCCCAGTCTAGTTCATAGAACACCACAACAAGCGCTGGAACCAAATTCAGGTGTTTGTTCATCCAACCAGTCTTCAGGATTCCTTTTGGAATATACCATTCATAGGATGTCCTCTGAAAATATTGAGGTTATTAGAGCAAGCTACCAAATCCGTTCACGGGCCTCTTAGTATAGCAGGAGAATGGGAATTGCCTCTACGTTCTTGTCATTGGTGGATACGTTTGCCATATTCCCCTCAAGCCTTTGCTTCCTATTGAGTAAGACACACACCTCATTCCCTGGCATCAGGGCCTGATGCCCAAGATATCAGCAACAAAGAACAGCAGATTCTGGGCAGACTGGAGAAAAAAAGTCAAATTCAGAAGCATGTTTCACACACCTTCATGAAAAATTAGGTTTATTTTAAAAGGGGGCTCTTGAGGGGCTCTCAAACAGAGCCAGGAGAAACCAGTTAAGAATCTTGTTCCTTGCCAGCATCACAGAATTATGTAGTTTTCCAACTGATTGGAATTGATCGATTCCCATCGATATTGCTTCCTAACTGCCACTGAAAAGCAGAAAGTAGAGCAGAGATACCCCTTCTGCTGCATTTCACTTAGCTAAAGGCTCTACTTTTTTTTTTTTTTTCGGAACATGCCAAATTCAAATATCTAGTTTCTCCAGAGTTAAACTTTGGGTTTCCTTAAAGCTCAAATTTTACAAGCATACCTCAAGGCTAAGCAAGTACTTCAAAAAGCAAGCCATATTGGCTTTCTCTGCTTTTCGCTAATGAGCTAAGGCACCCCGGTTTCCAATGCACCCTCAGCACTCCACCGCAACGCCCTTGGCTTCCCCGTAGCCCTGGCAATTTTTACCAGGCTTCAAGCTCCCACGCTTCCCCTCCAACAGCGGGGGGAAGAGATGGCAGACTCAAGGCTAAGCAAGTACTTCAAAAAGCAAGCCATATTGGCTTTCTCTGCTTTTCGCTAATGAGCTAAGGCACCCCGGTTTCCAATGCACCCTCAGCACTCCACCGCAACGCCCTTGGCTTCCCCGTAGCCCTGGCAATTTTTACCAGGCTTCAAGCTCCCACGCTTCCCCTCCAACAGCGGGGGGAAGAGATGGCAGAAGTCCGCCTGGGTGGTAACCACCGCGAGTGCTGCTCAGCTGCATGAAAACCAGGCGGGTCAGAGCGGCCCCTCGCTACGGCCCTCGCCCTCCGGGA